>NC_056693.1:26395000-26582500 GCF_018350215.1 Panthera leo | reverse complement strand
AGTTTATTTATTTTAAGAGAAAGTGAGTGAGTGGGGGGAGGGGCAGAAAAAGAGGGAGAGAGAGAATCCCAAGCAGGCCCTGAGCTGTCAGTGCAGAGCCCAATGCAGGGCTCAATCCCACGAACTGCGAGATCGTGACCTGAGCCGAAATCAAGAGTCAGATGCTTTAACCAACTGAGCCACCCAGGCGCCCTGTACTGTTTTGTTTTTTTAAGAGGTTATCTTCAGTGGTTTGCCTATAGATACAACTATTCAAAAGTAAAACCTTTTTTGAGCACCTAAGCAGTGTGTCCTAAGCAGTCAGTCTTAAATCTTGTTTTCAAAGTTAGGAGAAGAAGCTGCCTCCAAAGCCCAGATAAAAATCTGAAAGTCTCGATAAGAATTGTGAGGGCCAATGATAAAAGTTTATTACTTTACTGTATTTGTATCCAAAAGAGAAATTCAGATGGCTTAACTTGGATGTGTTTGTTTTTTCCATTAGGCATGTAAGCAGCCTTACAATTTTATAGGTGACTCTTGCTTTGGAATTAGGTGGACACTTCTACTTTCTTCTCAGCTCCTGCAACAATAAAAGCTTCACGTTTTCTCCAGCATTGTAATCGTTCTCTGTGTTATAGATTGCTTCAGTATACCTTCGTCGGGGATATATTTATGGTTCCTGATGACCCTCTGGGAAGAAGCGGACCTCGATTAGAAGACTTTCTTAGGAAAGAAGTCTTCCTTAGGTATTTGCTTTTTCACATTGTTTTCTGTTTACAAACTTGTTTCAGTTCTTTGTGCTTTTGTGTAAGTGATGTCTCTGAATAACTAAAGACAACACTTTTAAATTTTGTATTAGCCTTAGATTTATTGCTGGTATAATATATTTGAAAGGTAATCAAGCACACACCCCAAAGACCATGTCTTCATTTATGGTCCTTTGGTTTTAATCCTAGGAGAGGGTGGGGAGCCAAGCTTTGTATAGGTCTAAAAAGACAAAGCAGGTTTTGCTGACTGCCACTTATGAGCAAACGCCACTTAGGTTCATTATGTATACGTGAATATCCTCTTACATTCACTTTCCAAGGTTATTTGCTTTAAATTTGTGATGTTCCTGTTAATTTATTTACTATTCAGGAATCACTACCCGGGGAACTTTCTGTCTCCACTAAATGGAGAAGCCAGTATTTCATATTGATCTGAAATTGATTTGATAGTTGACATTTTCTTTGTTTTAGTTGGGTTTTTAAAATAAGTTGCTGGTGATTATATCCGTTTTCAGAATTCTTGGGTAATGGACACTGTTAACTAAAGTATCGTATGTGCCTAACTGACAGATAGTATAACCTGGTGACAGACAGCTGATCTTTATTTATAACCAGATCCCTTGGGGATTCTAGATTTGGATTTGGGGTGGTTCACACAGAGGTATCTTCCACAGAGGAGACAAGTGCAGTTTCGGCTCCCTGGGTCTTAGGAATCATTTCTCTTCTGAGCCTTTGGGTTTTATTACATAGAATGAGGGCTTAGTTCCCAAAGGTTCTGCTTCTCTGCCTACGCTCAGAGAATGGCAGCCATTTTAACATCTGCTGGGTGTCAGTGCATCTCCACTGGGCATTTAAGATCTGGCGCCTGTGTGCAAGCATCAAGGCCTGCGGGTCAGGCTTAATGGGAAAGAGAGTTCTCTGGCTCCTTCTTCACCTCAGCAGCCTGGCAGCAGGGTCTGCCCTGCCCGTGCACTTAATCACTCTTTACAATGTGTTAACAAATTGGGTGAGAAGTTAATAATAACTCCACTCACCAAGGAACTAACTTTTGAAGTTAGTTGAGCTTTTGAAATTGGAAAAAGTGTTCGGCCAGCCCCATTTCTCAGCTGCAAGCCCAAGTCACCTGGGAAACTTCTTTAAAAAGACAGATGCCCTTTACACACACTCACACCTACCCATGAGTGTATAGGTTGTGGGCACCAACACCTCGCCCAGACTGGTGAGGGTGGAGAAGGGGGGGCAACAGGTATCCGTAGTGGCTGCCTCTGCCCAAAGGAGTCCCTTTTTCTAATCCCTATCAACCAGGGCCCCACACAGAATTAGTCTCCAGAAGAGTAAGACCCTGTTGTCTGTGTCTTTTGAAAGCTCTCAGGTGATTCTGGCACATCCTGGCTTAGAGCCAACAGTTGGCTGGGGTCCATTCTTGCAGCTGCAAACCTAGGAGGGTGGTGTAGCTCATGATGAGCTGTCATTTCCCATCATGACTGGTCTGGAGATGGTGTAGTTGTCATCCCTGTGGACCCCTCTGTAGGCAGCTTGCCTTCAGAAGTCATGGAGCAGCACGGCCTCAAGGTCAGCAGCAGGTTTCTCATTTATCTTACAGCCTGACTCACCAGACTCATTCCATTCACAGAGATATGCAGCCCCTGCTCAATGCCTTGCCAAATGTGGGCATATTTGACGCCAGCTTCAGAGTCCCTGGGGCCCAGGCAGCCAGCACCAGCCACCAGCCTCCAGCCCGGATTCAGGGTGCCCCACCTAGCCACTGGCTCCCTCAGCAGCCCCGCTTCCCAGTTCTGTCGAACCTTCCCAGTATGCAGCAGAACGTGCCCATGCCAGCACAGAGGTCTCCTGCAGAAACCAGCGAGCTGAGGGAAGCCCTTCTGAAGATCTTCCCTGACTCCGAGCAGAGACTGAAAATCGACCAGATATTGGTGGCCCACCCATACATGAAAGACCTGAACGCACTGTCTGCCATGGTGTTGGACTGAAGGCCACACTCGAGCTAGTGTCTGCACGTGGCAGCAGGAAGTGACATAATGTGAAGAGACCGATTTCCCAGTGGAAATGCTATTGTAGTATATAGAAAAGAAAACAGATGTTTTGTGTATAAAAAAATCTGGGTTTTCAAAACCAGCTTTTTCTATATATAAATTATGCTGCTATTACAGATTTAACATTTTCTGTAAAAGGAAAGTACATTTTCTGCCTGTTCAGAACTGTTTAATAGCAGTTACTCTTGAGTGTATTTACATTTTTATGTTTTTTAAACTATTTTCCTTAAAGCTGAAAATATTGACAAATGGATATGAGTAGCCTTTCTAAATAAAATAAAAAAAAAAAAAAGAGTTGCTTTCTTAGGGAAAGCAAGACCTCTTAAAGTATATTTTCTTGAGATGACTATGTAACGTCCACTAACATGAAGTGTGCTCATCCCTCCCGGTCTCCTCTGCCCTCACCCCTGGAATTAGAGTCGTAGGAGTTGGGTTTGCTCCTGTGGGTCTTTTGTTGGAGCCATTTGTGAGAGTGGGCAGGTGGTGCCACTAGATGGCACCTGTGCCTAGCCATTGTTAATGACCAGGGCACAGTTAGACTCCCAGAATGTCAGGGCAAGAAGAAACTTCAGAACTCATGTAGTCCCACCCTACTTCCCCTCCCACCCTGAAGAAGAGGGAACTGAGGCTCAGTGTGCTCATGTCTGCACATGCCCAGGTCCACAGCCGTAGAGCAGCTGGGCAGGGACCAGACTCCTTGTCCAGTGCTCTGACATGCTCACCAGGCTGAGGCCTCGCTATACCTGACCTGACTCTAGAAGTCATGTCTTAGCCTCTGAAAATAATAGTGGGATGTGAAGAAATTTAACAAAGAGCCCCATCGTTACAGTAATTTTGTGTCCATATCATGGGAGGTACAACCCATGTGAAGTTTATACAGCTTTGCCAAAAGTGGTTTTCTATTCTCAAGAATGACCCTAAGCCAATAAATAGCATTAGTAGCTGCCATGAGGGCTCAGAGCCCCTTATTTATTTTTCCTGTGTTTGTCTTTTTAGTGTTCTCCTAAGCTGCCCTTCCTGTGAGTGAGTCTATCTCAGAATTGGTATCTTAGTATTGTGTTTTCAGTGTTGTTCAAATTCTGTGTCAGTGAAGTTCTTTTCCTGGATAATTATTCTTAACATCTTTACTGTTCTCTGGACTTTCAAAGGGCTTTGTATTTTATACCTGTTCCCTTCCCAGGCTGCTCACGGTCAGTTTTTTATCTGCCCTGTGGGTCACGTCTCTCCCAGCCCCCAGAAACAGCTGCTGAGGACTCAGTGCTGGTTTGTTTTTCATAGTGAAGGGACTTTTTTGGCCATGAGCAGAGCTGGTGACTCCCCAGGAGGCTCCCTGCAGGTGTGTTTGACCTCTGTACCCCTCCAGGGATGAATCCAGGGTCCTCCAGGTGGCTGGACTTACACTTCAATCATGTTTTCTCCCTGATGCCTTTAAGATGCTTCCTGACAAGGAACTGGTTGTCCACTGCCTTTTGGGGGCAGGTTGCCAGAGTCACCCACCCAGTTGTGGATGGAGACTTGAGGTGGCCAGGAAGTGACTCAGTCACAGCCCTTGTGCCTCATCTTCAGAACTGGTGGTTTGTAAAAGTGTGGCAGACGTGTGAGGGCTAGGGCTGTCTTGTAGTTACTCTGACCTTCTGGGTTGAGGTTTGGTCTGACAGTGTTGCCAATCCAGTATTTCTCTAATGTTCAGAAAAGGACCCGGGGGTAAGCCTTGATGGCTGAGGCTTAGCCACACAGGTCTTCCTGAAAGGGGACTAAGCCTCCACTGATGCCGGGTGGGGCTGGCTAGGCCTGGGGTTCCAGAGTTTCCTAGGCTCTAGACGTGACTTGACCTTTGAGCTTTGTATCATGTAAGCCTCTGTATTCTTAGTATTGTTTCTGAGGGGTCTACCTGCCCCTTTCCTCTTTCTGGGCGTGGGAAGGAAGGATGCAGGAGACTAAGTGGGTTAATTACTTCCTTTGATAAATTACAACATCAAACATAAGTCACAGTTCTTTCTGAAAATCATCAGCTTTAGTTAAACTTAGTATTTAAAAACTCAATTTTCAGACCATTAAAAAAAGTCCTTCAGCCTTCTCTTACTATTAAGCTCAGTGTTGATGCTACTGAAATGTTTCTTGATGGTCTGCCCCCAGCAGTGGATTTTTGAGCCACCTTGGCAGTGTCAGCAATGCATCATCATTTTGTAACTCCTCAGCGGGTTACAGAGTGTGGTGCCTCTGCGTCCTGTATTTCCCGGCATTCCCGTGAAGGAGGTGGCCTGGCAAGGATGCACCTTATTTGGTACACTGGCATCTGGTGCTCAGAGAGGTTGTCCGGGGTCAGAGAATAAGTAGATGGTGATGCGGGATGATTCCCAGGCCTGCATTCTTCCCAGGCCCCGACTCCCCGCTCTGGGAGAAGAAAGCCTTGTTTGACCTTTCTGTCAAGTACCCTGTGTTTGAGACCCAGTAGGCTGCTGGCTAGAAAACAGTGGGAAGGCGTCTCAGCCATCCCGGATGACAGGTCAGCTTTGTCTGGCAGACTCAGCTATGGTGTGGAGGTGTTGCTGGGGACTCAGGCCTGTTGCAGCTTTTGGTCTCTGAGAGGAGGGATGGGGTCTTGCTTAGGTTTGTCGTGGCACATGTGGAGTATGAGTCACAGAGAAAGCTGTGCTCTCTGTGATTGCTCCTAGCACCCTCCCCCACCACAGGAGATGCCCCAGGCACAGGGCTCCTTGAATTTGGGCCTTGGCACCATTCTCCCTCAGCTTCCAGCTGTCCACCAGCACTCCCAGGTCCTCCCCTGTCCTTCCTTCCCATGTCCCTCTCCTCTCCTCACTGTGGTCTGTTTGGTCAGTCACTGACTCCTGCCATTTGTTACTTCATTACCTACCTCCCCATCATTCTCCATTATTACAGCTTGGCTCCTGTAGTAAAATCACCCAATTTCCCCTAAGAATCCTCTCCATGCATTGCTGCTCTCCCTCACCTTCCCACTCTTCACTTCCTTATTTGCAAACTTGACCTTCATCCCACCCACTGCCTGAAATAGTCTAGGAGAAGTCATCAGGGACCAGTAATTGCCAAATCAGAGGCCTTTTCTCAATACTTAATCTTCGTGTCCACCCTCAGTGACCAGAATACTTGACATTGTGGCTCTTACTTTCCTCCTTTTCTGAGATTTCCCTCCCAAATGTTCCTCATTCTTTTCTGTTCTTTTACCTAAAGGCCAGTCCTTGAGACCCTTTTCTTTCTTGACAGGTGGTCAAACTTCAGACCAGCCATGGACTTGTGATGGGGAGGGTGGTTCTTGCTAAAAATGCGGATTACTAAGCACAACCCCCAGGGCTCTTTATTCAGTGGCCCTGGAGTAAAGCCCAGAAATTGGAGACATCAGCAAGCTCCTTGGGTGTTTCCCACACAGGCTGTCCAGGGACCACGTTGTGAGAAACTACTCACCCTTAATGGTCATTAACTCCAGCTTCCTTCCTCCCTCCCTAACTTCCCTGCTTCCACATGTCCCCTCTGGGCAGTGACTTCCAGTCCCACCTCTAGGCCTGCCATTCAGAAATGCGTTTCTAGCATGACTGGAAACCCTGTGACATCCTCAGACTCACTCCCCAGACCCTCAGCCTGCTTCCGTTCCTTGCTGTCCTTTCCCACCCCACCCTGCCACAGCGTTCCCTCATCCACCTTGTCCTTGTCCTGCCAGTGCCCACTAGTCATTCTCTCATGCTCTCAGGCAGCCCCTGATCAGTCAGCCCACCCCACCCTCCCAGACCCCAGCGTGCTCCCAGATTTATCTTCCAGGAATGCATTGCTGGTCACAAACCATCCTATTCAGTGATCTTCAGTGCCTCTTGGCCAGAGCACCGAGCTCAGCCCTCCCTGAGCATAGTATCCGTGCTGTCCTCGTGGCCACGTGTGACTGCCCACTTTGAATAGCCCTTCCCCAGATGCTCACTGCAGCCCACACACGTTTCCTCAGTTTCCTGTGGGCTCCTGCCTCTGTGTGCACCTCTTTTTCTCTGCTAGAGATGCCCTTTCTCCCAAATGGCTTCCCCCTCAATGACCCAGTCTCCTGCCTTCTCTTTGTGCCCTTGCCTGTGCTTCTGGCCAGAAACAACCCTGTGGCACTCTGTGACCCACAGCGCTTGTGTCTCGCTTTTGGCACCTGCCACACTGGCCGGTATCATTGCAGCTGATTGTGTACTGTGTCTCACCTCCCTTTCTAGACTGTGAGCTCCTCGCGGGCAGGGACCGTCTATGTTCACTCTTTGTATTTCCCATGGCACCTAGCACAGTGCCTTGCACTTAATAGGTGCTCAATAAACGTCTGCTCAACTGAACTGGACGACATTGCCTTCTTGACTGTGGTGTCTGGCAGCCGATAAAACCTTAAGAAGTCACATTGTCCACGTTTGCACCTGGGAACCCACCACTATGCTGCGGTCTACTGCAGATGGGGTGTCTGCCTGGCTTTCCCCTTCTCTTCAAGGCCCCAACACACCATGCAGTCCAGGGCTGAGCTGTGGACAAGCCAAGCCAAGCAGTGTGCTCTGACTTCCTGCCCGCAGCCTGGCCAGGGGCAGACACCTGGCCCAAGCGAGTCCAGTCAAAGCCACTCCTTGGTCTTCTCCCCTCTGCTGGTGGAACCAAGGAATTTCACGCCCAGATCTGTTAGAGGCCATTTCCTGCCGTGGGGGAATCTGTCTCTCGTAGACCCAAGATTCCTGGGGCGGGAGTGCCAGGTTCCTGTTGTCATAGGAGCCTGGTGGCACCCATGCCCTTCCTCAGATGTCGAGATGCCCCATTATTCTAACGCACCTCCCTTTGCTTAAGCTAATTCAAGTTGGATTTATGGCCCTTGAAGTCCAGAGTCTTGAGTAAAATAGTTACCACTGCCCCTACACTCAGCAGATTAAATGGGAGAGGCTTCTCATACCTTTAGAAAGATCCCGAAGACTGGTGCAAAGTGAACTTTGGGAGTGTTCACCCCCATCAGAAAATGGTAAGAGACTGACAGGTCCTGACTTACTTGAAACTTTCCCTTCCTTCAACCTTGAGGAGAGCTCCACCCCCACCTTCAAGCAGACTGTTTCCTGCTGCTGCTTTTCCTCTTCAGCATCCCCACTTCCTCTTGAGGCTGTCTGAAAAATTCCCTGACGTGAATTTCTTTGCTCAGTTCCCCAGCTGGGCAGAGACCAGGCATGTCCAGAGTTAGGCCCTCCTGTACCCTTCCATGTCCCCTGGGTAAAACAGGCGTGATGGAATCATGCTTCCTACTCCAGGGGCATTGTGCAGAATAGGTGTATTCAGACCCGGGAAGCGTCCAGGATAGTGCCTGACGTGGCCCCATTCAGTGACTGCTAAGACTGTGGCTCTGATGGGCAGCAACCCCTCTAGGGCACCCATAGTGTTCACACCCTTACAGTTTGTCCCACATCTCCTAACCAGAGGTCCAAGAGCTTGTCTCCAGTTGCTCAGAGAGCCCATCTTCCAGATTCTGAATGCTCTCCTGTCCCTGCCAACTCATTAGGAGTGTGGACTCACTAGGAGTGTGGACCGGACTTCCTTGGAGCCTCCACAGGGCCATGGACACCCAGCTGTGACCTAGAGAGGGCACTGCTGCTAAAAGGCACCCAGGAGGAAGGACCCTTCCACTGTCCCCACGAGTAGGGAAGAGAGGGAAGTGGGCAGAACTGTGTCTGGCCACAGAGTGCATGAGAAGGCAGACCCTGCGCTCACCATGCCTCGTTCTGTCTTGTGGCCCTCACGACCCTCTGGGGCCTCTGGGGGAGGGGGGCAGCTGGAGCACAGGGCTAACAAGAGATTTCACAGTTCTCCAGGTCAGCGTGTCCGGGATTCAGGATTTGAACAACAGGCCATTGCACCTTCCCCAGAGGTGATGTGGCAGCCAGAATGGCTCTTGAGATGGACCCCCTGCCCCCACCCAGTGAATAGAATCAGGCTGTGACCTGGGCCAAGGTTGTCCGTCTGCCGAGCAGAGAGGCTGTGGAAGGAAGCTTCTGCCTCCCACTTTCCTGCACGGTGGGCCCATGTCCAGCGCTGGTCCTGAGGGAGGGTGCCGAGAGTAGAGTTTTAAAAAGGAAAAGCTGACCAGCACTGTCCAGAGTGAGCTCATGTGTGCGTCCTACCCACCTTCCATTTCATTTAGGGGATGCAGGTCAGTAAAAGGACCTGTGATAGTTTTTGAAAGCAGCAGCATTTTTCACAGCTCCAGTTCCTGTCCTCTGACGTCTGTGGCTCCAGATGGGTGATGGTCATCGGCAAGCTGGGTTTTCCAGGATCAGGGCAAAGGTGCCCACAGCCAGTGCTGGCCCAGGGGCCTCGGGAGATCTTGAATTGGCCCCTCCCACTGGATTCTGTCCCCTCCCACTGGGCTTTCCTTCTCATCCCCACCAGGGCCCCAGAGAGCCCTGCTGGGCCTCAGCTTGAAACCCAGTCTGGGGTCAGCCTGAGCAGGCCCTGCCCTTCCCAGTCCCTTCCCAGAGAGGAGGCCGCCCTGAAGAGAATGCGTTTGTCTGCCGGCCTGTCTGGCTGTGGTGTCCTTCTAGGGTTTCATCCACCAAAACAGGCCGCAGGAAGGAGAGGCCCTCCCTCAGTCACCAGCAAGGAGCTGTGGATGCTGCTGGGCTCCCATGCCTTCCCCAGACCAGAGTCTCTCCACACTAGCCAGCCCCTCCCCTTGCCAACCCTGCACATGCCACTGTCTCTCCAGGATGGGCGGGGAGCCATGCTTCCTCCCCGCAGGTCCCCTAGGGCTAAGGGACCTGCCGCCCAGCCAGTAAGGGGTGGGGGTGGAGCAGGAGCCCCTGACACCCACATCCTTCTCTGCCTGCTTCTGCTTCCCACCCCTGTGTGATTCCTCCATCTGCCCTGTTCACCAGCAGTCCTTGAGTGGCTGCTGTGTGCAGGGCACAGTGCTGGGGGGAAGGGAACGGCCAGATGGCCCCTTTTCTTTTGTTTTTTTGTTTATTTGTTTTTTAATGTCTATTTTTGAGAGAGAGCATGAATGAGGGAGGAGCAGAGAGAGAGGCACAGAATCCAAAGCAGGCTCCAGGCTCTGAGCTGTCAGCACAGACCCCGACTCAGGGCTCAAACTCACTGACCTGAGCCAAAGTCAGATGCTTAACCAACTGAGTCACCCACGCACCCCCAGATGGCCCCCTTTCTAATCCAGCCCTGGCCTTGAGGGTGAGGGGCCTGCTCTGGAACTTCCTACTGTGTGACCTTGACAAGGCTACTCAACCTCAAGGCTACTCAACCTGAATAGAAGTGATGATGCCTGGAGCCGGTGGTTTGCAGCCCTGGCTGCACATTCGAATCACCTGTAGGGAGAGCTTCTAAAAGTCTTGTGCCCAGGCCACACCCCAGACTACCGAGATAAGAAGTTCCATAATTCCCCAAGTGCCCCCGTGTGCCCTCGTTGCGAACCAACACCTCACCAGAGAGTTGTTGCAACCAGGATGAAATCCTAAGTAACAGCCTGACCCCTGGGAGAGTTCTTCCCTTTCCTGACACCACCCCCTCCAATGTTATGAACGTGTGCTGAAGGCCTGTCAGTGCCCCTTACACTGTACACAGGTCCCGTAATTCTTCCTCCTCAAGGCCTCATCTTACCTTTGGTGTTTTTCAAACCCAAGACACCACAAAGGCAGTACCCTCCTGTTTCTGGGTCTGACCTTGATTTTCCCCCACCCTCAGCCCAGCTGTATGTCCACTTGCTGGCAGAAGTTGGCTCTGATTACATCCCAGGACAGTTTTGAAGGAGAACGAAGGGAGGGGTGCACCTGGCACCCATTGAGCGTGGGTTTCTTTCCACCAAACAGTGCCTTCACGATGCCCATCACACATACCCCCAAATACCCCACACACAGTGCCTTCACGATGCCCATCACACATACCCCCAAATACCCCAGTCACTGTCCAACACAGCCCAGACAGGGCCTGGCAGTCCAGAGGGGTCAGCACACACTGTCAAGGACAGGACTTGTCCACCGCGGGAGAACTATTCACAGTGTGTACAGAGGCCGCTGGCCTGGGTTCCCACAAACATCAGCCATTAGGTGAGGCAAGATAGTATTAGATCTTATTCCAGCGCTGGTTCTCTCTACTGCCTCCCGGGAAGAGTGCTTTCTAGTTGTCTGACATGTGCAGGTGCAGCCCCAGACCAGGAGCGTTGGCATGGAGGACCGGCCTGAGCACCATGTACCCAGGAACGTTCCATTGAGGCAGGGATGGTGGAGAGTGACTGCTGGAGTCACGTGGTTCCTTGATCCCAGATTCCTGGCCCTGAGAAGGCACTGGGGATAGCTGGTAGGAAGAGGTTCTCCTCCACCACAGAGATGGCCCCTGTAGACGTGGTGGTCTGGACTTGAGCCAGGACCCAAGGGACCAGTCAGCCCTATCACCTGGGACCAGAATTCCATGCACTTCCCCAGTATCAGGAAAACACATTTGTTCCTCTTTGGGGAAAAGTCAGGTTGGGTTTGGGGAAGCAAAGATTTATCCATAATCATGACTTAATGTATTACCTCCGCTCAAGAGAGTTCCTTAACTCTTCTGAGCCTCAGTTTCCCCTATCGTAACTGGATTTTGTAAGACAATACCTGTCATCAGCTTCCATCTGGTAAGGCCTGTATTAATTAGTGTGGGCTAGCTGACGTACAGAACAGTATGCAAATCATAAATAGGCAGCTCACTGAACCGAGTGCACCACATCACCAGTACCTACCTGGAGAAACAGAACTTTTCAGCCCTCCAGAGACCTCCCCACCACCACCAAGGTAACCACAGCCTTGACTTTGAACAGGCTGTAGGAAGGTTCCACTCACCTTCTTCCTCCTGTGCGGGGCAGACCAGGACATAAAAAGAGAAAGAGCAGAGAGGCCAGGTTGCAGGCCCCCTGTGGGTGATACCTGATTTAGGGAGCCCATGGCCATTGGCGTTTCCAGAATGTCCCCCAGGGCTTCACCAGCTGGCCCCTGCCAAGGGGACCCAGGTGGGACCCCTGGAAAGCAAATCTACAAAAACCACTTGTGCATGGCTTTTCAAGAAAATTTTTTTTCTTTTCTTTAAAAATTGTGTGCAGTTTTCAGGATAACATGCCCATTTGGTGGGCCAGAGAAAGGTAGCAAAAGGAAGGCTGTTTCATATTTTTAAAGTTGGAACACGTGAGACTAGACGTCCAGCTGGCCTGGGCTCCGGGGTCTTTCTCGGTGCCTGCCTTCCCTCGCCCCCTCTGTGCAGGGGGGGCACTCCTGTCCTGTGCTCTCCCAGTTATTGCATCCAACTGTCTGAGCAGAAACTGACTTCCAGATTCGTGCAGCTGCTCTCTGGATGCCTGTTATTGGGGACGAAGGTGGAAGTCCTCGCCCCTGCCACCCCAAGCCCAACTCATCTCAAGTCAAAGGCACCCCTGTTTTGGTCCCAGCTCTGCTGTGGCCGCAGCAAGGTCACCAAGGTCAGTGATTGCACTGGTGATGACTGGTCGGCCGTGAGACCCATGGAAGTATGAATACTGAGATTTGGGAGAGATGGTTGTCCAGGCATCAGCTCCCAGCCCACTCCTCCAGGAAGCCTCCCGGAGAGCCCCTGCCCCCAGCTCAACAGCCCTGGATGGCTTGCACGGGCGGGCACAGGGAGCACAGTGTGAACAAGGCAGCACGGTCTCCATCCTCATAGAGCTTGTGGCCCTGGTCACCTGGGCAGCCTGGGTCCCTTCCTGGCCAGCATCTCCCATTACTCCCTTGGGGGCGAGGGGCGTGGGTAGTAAGCAGGGCCAAATGTTGCACTTCTCCTATATGTTTCTATCCAGAAACTTGGTTGCAAGAACAGACGCCCTCTCAATCTGCTGAAACAGAAGCAGATTTCTCAGGAGTGGGGTCTGGAACCAGGAGGTGGACTTTTGTCACTGTGGACCACAAGCCCCCCTCCCTCTCTCCTGTCTCCTTCCCCCAGTGGGTTTGCTTATTTGCCTCTTTCCACAGCAGACCCAGCTTCCCTGCTTCTCTGTGCTTGCAGCAAAAATGTCTGTGCCAAACCACTCAGGCCTCACTCACACTTCCAAACTCTGCACCAGGACTAAGTAAAATCACCACTTCCTCCCTACAGGAGGTAGAACCTGAGGAGCCAGCTTGCATCAAGCAGTCCATTGCCCTGTGGGGCAACCACAGAATTATAACAATCACAACTCACCTTCCTTGAGCTCCTGCTATGTGCCCAGCACTGTGGGAAACCCAGTACGCACCAGTGGACTCTCTGAACCAAAGTAACTACGCTCCTATGTTACAAAGGTTACCCCAGCTCCGAGTCCAGAACCAAGTCCCACACCTGGCTGGGGCCACACGAGACTGGAGCTGTCCCTGCTCTGAGCACGATGGATGCACCACAAGCAATGACAAGGCCCCAGGGAGGTGAGACACTGAGATGACAAGGGGTGACAGCTAAGTGCTCCCAGAGCAAGAGTCAGGTGAGGCCAAGACAACCCAAGGAGGTTCCTAACAGCAAGCTTCACAAGGATATTTGGGACAGTGGTTTATTGAAGGAGGTTCTCAGAAGGAGGAGAGGGAGGGAGGTGGGATAGGCCAGGGGACAAAGCTCAGCAAGGACACGGTTTCAGCAGAGGTGGCTTCACCTGACTCCACAGGAAGCCGTGGGGCATGAGATGCAGTAGTTAGTCCCACCTTGAGATAGGAGGACAGCCATGCACCATGAAGAGTCAGTCATGGAGTGTAGCCATCCACACAGGCATCCCCCCTGTGGTCATCAGCCAGCACTTGCATCAACGGGTGGACACTCCAGCCCAGGAACGAGGCTGTGGCACCACCACATCCCCTTGAATGTAGCTCCAGCGGCTCTCAGCACCCACTGCTTCTGGCATTGAGTTCACTCCAGTGGGCGCAACACCTCCAGAACCCTGCGGTCCTGATGTCGGAGTGGGGGAGGTGGGTGTTACAAGGGAGGTCGGTGGGACAAACTGCTGCAGTTCCTCCAGAGGCCATAACTGGTTCTCATCACCTCACTCTTGCATGACCCATGCCGACTATCTCATCCCTCTGCTGGCCTAGGTGGCTCATCTGCTGGGGTAACCCAGCCCAAAGTGACAAGATGGAGGCCCTAGCTTGAAGTTGGTGGCACTCTTACTGCGTCCCTGATGGCAGCACCACTCCCATGGGAGCCAGTATCTCCAGGTACAAGAGTAGAAAGTTGTGGGGACAGGAAGCACCAAGTCCTCAGGTGGCTCATTGGAAGAAACGGGGATGTAACTACCTCCATCCCTTGGCTCCCAGACCCGTCTCCTCCACCTGTGGAGCAGCTGTTGGTTTAAGAAGCATACTGCATCCTACAGGACAGCTCCCCGTCCTGACAGGGTGACATTGTCAAGCTGGCACCTGACCTGTGCTTTTACGAGTCGATGGAGCTTCTGGTCAAGCAGAAGTGGCAGGACAGTGGCAGCCATGGTCACGTGCCCACTGCTGCTCCTTCTTTGCTGCCGAGTGAGTCCCTTGGTCTGTAGGAAGTCTTTATTGAGAGATCTCTGACCCTGGGATGGTGGTGCTAGCTGAGGCCCTGTGGGCAGGAAGGCAGACCCTCACCTCCCATAGCACAGTCTGCGTGGGAGCGGACACCTGAGACCATCAATCTCTCCGTGTCTGATCCCCCTCACACCACCTGAAGAGAGTCTTTTTGATGTCTTAAATGGGGGAAAGGAAGAATAAAGCCAGGTGTAGCCTCTGATAAGGTATTCTGCTACACATATTTGGGAATACAGTTCAAACCAACGGGGCCAGGACCAGGTTGTATCCCAAGTAAATGCGGCAACTTTTTCCTCTTGGGAAAACACGGTGCCTCTGCCTTCCAAGCACTAGGCCAGAGTCTAGACACCAGGCCCAGTTCTGGCTCTTTCAGGTCCCATAGAGTTTCCTTGCATTGAACCCCACCCTCCCTGGGCCCGGGCTGGAGCCTCATATCAGGATGAGGGGTGGAGAGCTGACCTCTGAAAACTCTTCTGGCTCCAACCTCTCCTGATTCCTGGAACCTCTTTTTCTCATGAAGAGCAGAGGAGGCCAAGAGCAGAGAGAACAAGCTGAGTCTTCCTTAGAAAACAAAGCAGAAGTTTCTTACAAAGTGAGACACATATCTACTCTATGATCCAGCAATTCCACTCCTAGGTAATTACCAAAGAAGATGAACACATATGCCCACAAAAAGGCTTGTAGAAGAATGTTTACAGCAGCTTTATTCCTAACAGCAAACTGGAACGAACCCAAGTGCCCAAGAGTGAATGGATACACTAATGTGGAGCGTTCACACAATGGGATTACTCAGCAGATACTCAAACCACACTATTCCAACTGTGCAGACAGACACAACAGCACAGACAGATGAGTGAAAAGAGCCAGACATGAGTACACACTGTATGATTCCATTTCTATGAAGGTCTAGAACAGGCAAAACTGCTCTATGGGAATAGCAATCAGAAAGCAGTGGGTAAGGGGAGAGGCTTGTGGGAACTTTCTGGGTTGATGAAAATGTCCTACATCTTATTTGAGTGCTGGTTATATAGGGGTATACAGTTGTCAAAACACTGACTGAACAATTAGCATCTGATCTTTTTAATGCATGTAAATAATACCTTAATTTTAAAAAGTTAATTTAAACTAAAAAAGAAAACAAAAAATAGCCAAAGCCCCAAGGGCCATACGGGGAAGCTGGTCCTGGGTTTCCCACCAAGGCCGTTGTCTTGTTAGTGTTCTACTTGGCCACTTGCACAAGCCTGTCATCAAAGGAGGAGATCGTGGGGTCGAGAAGAGGTGGGAGGGAGGACATGAGAAGCAGGTTACAGGTTCATCAGCTACAGACTGGGAGAAGGGCTCATTTATTCTTTGAGCATTCACTGAGCGTCTACTATGTCCCTGATACTGTGGTAGACACTGGAGTTACAGCAATGACCAAGAGATGTGGTCCCTGCACTCATGGAGCTCTCTGGCAGACGTTGAACAATTAATCACACCAACAGGCACCTCACTCCTGGGCTGAGGTCTGAGAAGGAGAAGCACAGGGAGTGTCAAGATCATACGCCTGATGTTCTCCTTCACTTGGGTCCAGGAAGGCCTGAGTACAGAACTGAGCTCTGAATGATCAGAAGATATTAACCAGGTGAAGGGTAGAAATGGGAACCTCCTGCCCCAAAAGCCAGAGCAGAGAGAAGTTGACACAGGAATCACAAAATCAAGTGTCTAGGAAAAGCCAGGTGAGCAACAGCAATGGTGGAAAAGAACAACATTGGGCACCCAAGTCATGGTGGGGGTGGGGACCTCAGGTACACTGAGCATACAGGGCCCGTGTGTAGGGAGGGGAGGTGATTGCTCCCTGCATGACTGTCGGCCTAGTGTTGCCCTGTCGTCTTGCTTTTCAAGAAACCCTAGAAATCTGGAGTTTTTAAAATACAAACTCAAATCAGTTTTTAAATCCTGATTCAATTTTTTTTTATCACTTCTATAGATTCAAAGCAATTTAAATTCAAAATCCCAGAAGGAGCTTTAAATTTTGCAACCTGGTTATAATATTCATACAGAAAAGCAAAGGACCTAGAATATCCAAAAGCAATTTTGAAAAAGAACAATAAAGTTAGAAGACTCACAGTACCAGGGTGCCTGGATGGCTCAGTTAGTTAGGTATCTGACTCTTTTTTTTTTAATATTTATTTATTTTTGAGATAGAGACAGAGCTTGAGTGAGGGTAGGTCAGAAAGAGAGGGAGACACAGAATCTGAAGCAGGCTCCAGGCTCTGAGCTGTCAGCACAGAGGCTGACATAGGGCTCAAACCCATGGGGCTCAAATCCACGGACCATGAGATCATGACCTGAGCTGAAATCAGACACTTAACCAACTAAGCCACCCAAGCGCTCCTGACATCTGACTCTTGATTTCAGCTCAGGTTATGATCTCACAGTTTGTGAGTTCAACCCCCACATTGGGCTCTGTGCTGACATTGTGGAGCCCGCTTGGGATTCTCTCCCTCCCTCTCTCTCTTCTGCCTGTACCCTGTGCATGTGCACATCTCTGTGTCTCTGTCTGTCTCTCTCAAAATAAATAAACTTAAAAAAAAAAAAAAGGACTCACACTACCTGATTTCCAGATTTAGTATAAAAAATACAGAATTAGGACATTACAGTACTGGGAAAAGGACAGAATACAGATCAATGCAATAGAAAAGAGTGTGCAGAAATAGGCTTCACATATGTATAATCCATTGATTTTTTGCAAAAGTGCAAAGACAATTCAATGAAGAAAGGATATTCTTTTCAGAAATGTTATGTCTGTGTGATAGGCCCCTACGACCTTCACCTCCTGGTCACATAACTCTCTCTCCCTGAGTGTGGGTGGGACATATGACCTGCTTCTAACCAACAGAATATGGCAAAGTGATGGGATGTTTCTCCTGTGACTGTTAGGTTGTATAAGACTCCGCACTGCTAGCCACCTGCTCCAGAGACTCTCCCTGCTGACTTGATGGAATAAGCAGTTGTATTTGGAAAATCCATGTGACAAGGATCTTTGGGTGGCCTCTATTTGCTGAAGGTGGTCAGCAAAAAGCCAGGTCCCTCAGTACTCCAGCTGCAAGGAATTGAATCCTACCAACAACTTGAATGAACTTGGAAGCAGATTCTTTCTGGTCGAGCCTTCAGATGAAAACACAGCCCAACCAACACCCAGATTGCAGACCAGGAAGACCCTAAAAAGATAGCCCAGCTTAGCTGTGCCCAGACTCCTGACAGAAACTATAAGATAATAAAATGTGTGTTGTTTTAAGCCACTATGTTTGGGGCAACTTATGATGCAACATTGAAAAGTAATAAAATCCATAAACCAAAAATGAGCTGCCACCTATACCTCACACACCATACACAACATTTAACTCAAAATGATCATAGGCCTTGGGGTGCCTTGGTGGCTCAGTCTAAGCATATGGCTTCAGCTCAGGTCATGATCTCACGGTTCATGAGTCCGAGCCCCGTGTTGAGCTCTGCACTGACTGCTTAAAGCCTAGAACCTGCTTGGGATTCTGTGTCTCCCTTTCTCTCTGCCCCTCCCCTGCTCACACTCTGTCTCTGTCTCTCTCTCTCTCTCAAAAACAAATAAACACTTAAAAATTTAATAAAAAATTGTCATAGGTCTAAATGTAAAACCATAAAACTTATAAAGAAAAAAACACCACTCAGTATGGGTCTATTTGGACAGGGAGTGACCAAGATGGGAGCCATGGGGTAGGTGGGAACAGTGATGGAGAGAGAGAACAGTTGAGGTCCACTATGACCTGAGGTCAGAGCAGCCTAAAGTAGCAGGGGGACAGCCTCAGCTCCAGGATCTCTGGTGGCCTCTCTGTCCCCTCTGGTCTCTTGTTCCTGATAGCCCAGTCACTCTGTTTTCTCTAGTCTGGTCCAAACCTGACTTGTTTAGCTAATGCCACCCCCATGGATTAGAGTCCTTTGCCCCAAGCCCTTTTGTAGGCGGCTGAACAGCTTATGGGTGCCCAGTCCTGGGTCAGTACCCACCCCAAGTCTCATTAGTTCCGACTCCTGTGCATGGTCAGCTGTCACCACCTCCTGGAGGGGCTATGGGAGGGACACCATATAGGTGCAGTGATGGACACATCTGAAAGTTGGTCTCTCTGGGCCTCCATGTCCTATACTGCCCGCAAGGGCCCAGCCGCTTCCATGCCCACACTGCACGGTTCCCTGTGGCCCCCTGATGCCTTCCATGCTTTCACTGCCTCCACCAGCTCCTGCCGGACTGCTGGGGCCACAAGCCCAAGCCAGCTGCAGATGCCCTGAAGCCCCAGCTGGGGAGGCCGGAAAGCAGCCCTGCAAAGACAGGTGTGGGGTGGGTGCAGAAAGCTACCTGGGAAGTGCAGGGCCCGACCCTTTTTAAGAAGGGCCTCCAGGGAAATAGGCAGCTCTTAGTCACCACTGACAACTGGCGCCAAGGGGCCTCTGGGTGGCGGAAATTCACAGGCACTTATGTATGCCAGAGCAACGCAGGGACCAGGAGACAGGAAGACTTTCAAGTAAACAAACAGGATGGCTCGTGATCCAAGCACGTGTCAGCAGAGCTCACTAGCAGCCTCTGTGGGGGAAGGTGCAAAGGGGTCCTTCGAAACCGGAGCTCAATGGAGTGTGTTGGGCCCCCAAATTAAAGGACAGCTGAGTTTTACGCTGCCTTGGCTGACCCCCAGATCAGTCCTTGGCACAGCCCCCAGCACCCCCTCCTGCGTTCTTTCATCTGTGCACAGAGCCACCAGGGACTGTGGGTGGGGGCAGGGCAGGGTGGGGACTGTGACTGTGGAATGTCCAAAGGACATCAAAGCTGTTTCAAGAATTGCGAAATGTAAATCTCAGTTCCTTTTTGTCCTGCATCCTATAAACATGCCAAGGTCTTCAGCAAGCTAGAAAAGTAAAGTAAAGGAAACTGGGTCTGTGAAGAGAAGGAGGGCTGTGCCAGGCAGCTGACCAGTTTGTGCCCACAAGTGGAGCAGATCGCAGCGGCAAGGGACAGGGTGAAAACCTCCCAGGACAGAAGGAGGTCCTGTGCCTCTGTGGCGCCTCTGTTGCTTGTCACCAGAAGTAGGTGCTGCCACCATGGGGAGGGAAGATCCAGCTGAGCAGACCATGAAAATGTCTTGGAGAGGAAAAAGTTGCGAGGGGCTATTTCCTTGTTCTGTTGTGCACCCCACAAGCTTTTGTCAATGTATATTCATTTGAGGTGGTTTGAGGATGTCATGCTGCCTCACCCTAGTGCTGACCAGGGGCCACCAGATGGCTGAGTCCTAGTGCGACAGGTGACAAAGGTGACCCAAGATAGAGGGGGCTTCATCCTGGGAGGCTCCCTAGGGGAGAAACATATGGGAAGGGGTCTGAAAGGATGCAGCGACCATAGATCATGGGGTGTGAGGCAGGACTGAGCACTCCTGATGTGGTGGGACCAAGGCCCCTGCAGCAATTAGCAGGCCGTGTCCAATGGAAGGGGAAGAAACTGAAGGATCCTCCAGCTAGCTGAGAGAGTTGCTGAGTGGCCCAGAGTCAGGCAGAGAACCAGAGTCTGAAGTTCATCCTGCTCCAGTGACCATCGGTATCTGCTCTCAGCTGCCACCCACCCTGCCCCCTGCCATCCCAGTGCACCACCTCCCTCCATGTCACCTGCCAGTGCCCAGCTGCACACCCGGCAGGAGGACTTGCCCCAGCAGGAGCAAATGAGATATTCCTGCAAGAGTCAGAATTCTGCCTTGAAATTGCTGGGGCAGGCGCCTGCCACTCATTGGGTTCATTCACGGCTTGTGTTTTGAACACAGAGCCAGGTACTCTAGTCACTACTAGGGACAAAACAGTGGACACAACAGACAGGGTCCCGGCCCTCATGGAGCTTTCTTACCAGTAGTGAATAAGACATTACTCAAATAAACATACAGACAGACGTAATGGTGATGGCAATAAATGCAAAGAAGAAATGTATAGGGTGTTGTGAACATAACAGGGGAAGGCAAGAGTGGGGGTGTTGGTCAGGGCATCTATTGTAAAATAACCAATTACTCCCCAAAATAGTGGCATAAGCAACAATAATATTTTACCATCTTTCTGTTTCTTAGGGTCACAAATTTAGAAAGGACCCATCGGGGATGACCGATCTCTGTTCCATGATGTATGGGAACTCAGCTGGGAAACTGGAAGGCTGGATGCTGGAACCAACTGGAAGCTCACTGACTCCCATGGGGTCTAGCTGGGACGGTCCTCCAGGACAGTCTCACGTGGCCTCTGTGTGGCCTGGGCTTCCTCACAACTTGGTAGCTGAGTTCTAATGACAAGCAACCCAAGAAGGAAAGAGCAAGGAGGAAACCATATTGCTTTCTTTAGGCTTCAGACATCACAGAGTCACTTCAGCCATTGTCTGTTGGTCGAGGCAGTTATAAAGATTGAGCAGGTCCACATATAGGAAACATAAGCCTCTACCTCTCAGAAGAGGAACATTGATGCCATCTTGCGAAAGCATAGGAGATGGAATATAGATATCGGTGCAACCATCTTTGGAAAATAGCGACTACCTCCCAGAAGCAAGCAAAATTTATTTAAGTCTTGAAGGATGAACTGGACTTAGCCAGGTTATGGGAAGGAGCATTCCAGGCAGAGAGAAGAGCACAGGAGTCAGCTCTGAGGTGGGAAGGAAGTGCATATTTGAGCACCAGAGAGAAAACCTGTGCTCCTAGAATGAGGGTTCCCAGGACTAGAAAGTGAGGTTGGAAAGGTAGGCAGGCCCAGGGCCATGAGTGAGTTTAAGTTTTGAGCCTTTGTGAAACGGCAAAGTGACTTGATCAAGTGGATATTCTAAAACACTTAATGTGCTGCCATGTGGAGAATGGGTTGGAAGGAGTAAGAGTGGATGAATGAAGAGAGATGGGTCTGAGAAGCCAAGTGCCTGGGAACAAAGAAGAGAGGATGATCGCCTCTGGGGGCATGAAAAAGGCAAGGTGGGAGAAGGCAGAGTGAACTGGCAAAGAGAGAGAGGTGTCCCAGAGGGGGACGCAAGCCAAAGTGAGCAAAAAGCTGGCCTTGAGAAGTCTTTTGACCTGCTGCTGGAACCTTATAAATTGTCTCTAACAGGTACCAATCCTCCTGAAGCCCCCAAGGTAAATGTCATGTTTCTTGGCACTTCTAAATGGCATGTCTCAATCCTTCTAAATAAAATGCAATCCATTTGGAAACCCTGTTTGCCAAGATTGCAAAGATCCAATACCAGCTGTGTTTCATGGCTTCTTCCCCTGCCTGGGGTCACCCGAGGACTCTAGGACTCAGCTACCCAGGATCTAGCAGGCAAGGCCCACTTTTCAGGTGGGGTGTCCTATGCTGGGGATCCTGGTTCACAATGGAGAGGCCCATTTGAAGACAGATATCTCTAGGCCCAGAGCCGCCACAGGAGTGTGGTTGGTGTTGCCAAAACCAGGACATCCCAACATGCCTGGTACTCAAAGACCAGTCACTTCTTGGCACTCAGTCCCCACCATGTGCAAAACTGCTATTTTCCCAGAGCCCAGCTTCTTGTGTTGGGCCACTCCCTCTTCCTCAAGGCCCATAGCCCATCCTCTGCCCGTCTGAGCTATCAAGTGAAGTCCTGCCCACGGGCCCCTGTCTTCATAAGTAAAGCCGCTAGGAGATCTCCTGGGTGTAAGTCTGACTTGCACATTCTGGGGCATGTTGGGACATTCTGCGGTGTTGACAGCCATGCAAAGCAGACCCCAGGTACGTGTTTAAGCAAGTCTGCTGTGCTGTCCTCAGGTAATAGTGCATCAAGGCCTGGTTTCCCCACCAGTGGAGGGAAGGGTCAGCCCAACTTGCCTCTGAGGGCCCCTGCAGCCCCACTACTCCAAGATTCCAGGTGAACAAAGCCAAATTCAGCAGCAATCACATCAGCATCAAGGGAGCCCCTCTTCCCCAGGCCTGCCTGGCAGGGCCTGACAGCCCCACCAGCTACTCCCAAAACAGCAGACAGCCATGGCCCAGGGAGACCACAGAGTCCACCTTTTCTTGCCTCCCCACATGTGCCTCTAAAATAAAACCCAACATGCTCTTCACAGTTACCTGGTCACTGCTGCAAATCACCTGATAGACACCAGATGAGGGTGTCTTCCCTGGAAACCTTAAGGATCCCAGACCTTAGGTCTGCTTGGCTCTGGAATGTGCAGGGGGTGGGTTTAACACCCTAGGTGCTCTATGTCACCTGGCTCTGACATGGTGGGAGCCAGGACAGCATACGACTTCACCAAAGCTGGGTGAATTTTGGTGGCAGGAGTAGGGGCTTCCCAGTTAGAATTCTGCTCCTGACTTCCAGCCAAGCCTTGTTGCTGGGACTGATTCATGGGGCCCTGAGCCTGCTCTGAGGTTCTGAGTGGCCTCTACCTTTAGAGCCTGAGGCGTCTCTCTCCTCCTGACCTCCCATCCATCACTGTAGCCCCTTCTAGTCAACCGCTTTCTCCTATATGTGCTCCTACTCCATCCTTCACACAAAGGTCACACACTCCCCTTAGCATGGTTGCCTGTGGCTGGGACTGGGCTGTGAGGTTGTGGGGCTCTGAGGCCTTTCCGGAGCCTGCAGGCTCAGACTCTGTCTTGGAACCAAATAACAGCTCCCCACTTATCAAGCTCCTACATGTGTCTGATGATCAATAAGATAATGGCCACATATGTCTCACAGATTTCCCATTTCACCAAGGCCAAAACCCAGGCTCAGGGTGTGGAGCATTTTACCCAAGGATACACAGTCAGGATTCAACTCAAGCCTGTCTGAACCCAAAGCCTACACACTCTCTCTACCACACCCCTAACGTCCATCTCCACCACTGAATTGTGAACTTCCTCAGGGCTTCTCATTTGTCCCCTCCTAGGTAGGACAGGATGGGTGGGAGGCATTGGAGTTTGTCTCTTCCCCCGGGTTGGTTAGGCTCTGATAAAATCCCAATCGTTTAGGCTCTGGTAAGAGTTTCTGCTGGCCTTTTGAGAACACAGTGTTCTGGCAGATTTCAAAATGGTTCCTTTTCCCATTCATCTGCCGGGAGCATGAGGGGATTTTTTTCCCTGATAGTCACTGTGAGAACCTGGTAGAGCTTCTGGAAGTAAGACTCAGAAAAACATTGGGAACCCCCATAGTGATGCCCCCCTTGAGTTTTTAATTCCCAGACTTGTGCTCATGAGGCCTCCAGTGGTTCCTCAAGTGCCCTGGCACTGGCTCCTGCTCTGGGTTTCTGCTCCAGTTCACTCTCCCCTGTATTCAGCCCACCTGTCTCCCCAGTTTGGGGGCAGCAATTTGCTTTGTGACCTTACCTCTCTGACAGATGTAAGAAGAGTTGATTTTTAGTTTGTTCAACGGTTTGTTTGTTGTTGATGGAGTGGTGACTTATAAGCTCCTTACATGCTGGACCCAAGACAAGAAGCCCCTTCCCCTGCCTTCCAATGCCCACTAACCAGCAATTTCTCCCCACTCACAGACAGGTCCACGCACGTGACTGTCTGGAGCCCCAAAGGCAGGAAGTGAGGCGTATCCACTGGGAGGTTACATTTGACTGGGGAAATGGACTAGCAGGTGGCATAGGGAGCCACGGCTACCCCCACTTCTCTCTACTCCCTGGCCTTTGGCTCTACTGCCTTCTTGTTAGAGGCACCACTTAGAGGTTCCAGGATGTGTACATGCTCAGTCTAAAGCACTCTCCTGCCCCACCACCTCTCCCGGGCTCCCTCCTAACTTTCCTGGTTAATTCTGACCCATTCTCCAGAATGCCTCCAGCAACCTGACCCCCAATCTAGTTTGGGATTTTCTGAAACACTGTCATGGAACAGAGCCTGGCACATAGAAAGTCTTCAATAAATGTTCATGGCAGAAATGAGTGCATGGAACCATGTCTTCTTCCTTTAGTGTGTAGTTCCTGCTGTAATCCAATATTCACTGGGATGCTGTATATAATGTCCATCTCCTCGCCCACCTTCTAAGTCACAAGAACCTGTATTTTCATAACTATCCCCTACATTTAGCACAATGTGGCATACAGTAGGAGCACAATAAATGTTTAGTGGATGACTGAAAGAATGATGAGGGGTGAGTGGGCTCTCAGCCAGCAGAGGATTTAGATGTGTGCAGGAAGCCACGTCACATATGTGGCAGTCGTGGTGGGAAAAAACTGACCGAGAAGGATGAACTCACTGGGCTTCCAGGGAGACTGTCAGCAAAACAATCTTGCACCTGGAGGCCAAATTCCTTGTGGATTATGCAAAGGCATGTTTTTTGGTGGGTGCACTGGGGTGGCAGGGAAAGGAGGCTTTTGCTGCAGTCTGCAGCTCATGTCAAAAGTAAGCAAGAAGACAGTGGGCAGGCCCAGTGGGAGGACCAGACGCCCAGCTTGTCCTGACCAGCTTGTTGGGACCAGACACCCAGAAACCAGTCAGCATTTCTGGTAGCTCCTGACTCATGCAACAGCCTCTGGGCAGGGGGCAGAAACAGCCCCTCTAACCCAGAGTATGGGGCAGGGCGGAATCCTAGAGAGCAGCCTGTAGGAAGCTAAGCAGGATGATGGAAGCTCCTGGGGCTCTAAGTGAGGTGAGGATGGGATCCTCACAGGGGATGTCAGGAGCAGGTCCTCCCTGGGTGGTCAGAGCCCTCAGTAGGAGGGATGGAGGACAGGCCCTTACAGAGCTAACCTTAGACTTCCACTATTCCCTGGATGGAGCCCCATGCTGGCAACTGGAAGGCTCTGGCTCTTCCCAGTCATGGGACCTCAGATTTGCCATGGGAAGCCAGAAGGTCAGAGCTGAAAGGACCTACAGGCTTACTGTACAGATGGGAAAAAGGGCCCAGAGTGGGTGAGACAATGTCCAGGTGCCATAGGAGGCCAATAGGTAATCTAAACCTGGGGCCAGATGTCCCAGGGCTCCAGGGCCACTCATTTACTATCTTTAATAGGTGGCTTTCACCTCTGAGCCCCATCTATAAAATGGGGATAATAACACCTACCTCAGAGTGGTGTCATGAGGATTAAATAGGACCTTTCCTCTATTCAATAAATATTTATTGAGGGTTATGGCAGATACTGCTAGTCATTCTCTCTTTTCTGGAAACAGAACCCCAACTTTTATTCTAGGAATACCCAGAATAGAGTACTCCTAGAATAGAGTACATTTCCCCCATTTCCTTTGCATACGTGATGATGGGACTTGGGAATATAAGGTAAACTGGTATATGCATCTCCTGGGAAGCATCCTTACAATGAGGAAGCAGGGTGGGCATTCCCTCCCTCTTGTTCTGTGGAATTTGGCAGTGATGGCTAGAATACTCATCATGGACCATGACATTGAAACCAAAGCTAGACCATACAGAGCAACAAAGTAAAAGACACCTGGGATCTTGATCATTATGGGGCCCCCATTCCATAATCATGGGGTAACCAATTGTTTTCCTTACCTCTGAACCTTGTTTATATGAGACAAACATAAATGTGTACCTCTGTAAGTCATTGTTATTTTATTTTATTTTATTTTATTTTATTTTATATTTTATTATTATTTTATTTATTTTAATTTAAATCCAAGTTAGTTCACATATAGTGTAATAATAATTTCAGGAATAGAATTTAGTGATTCATCACTCACACGTATCACCCATTGCTCATCCCAACAAGTGTTGGGATGAATGCCCTTTGCCCATTTAGCCCATCCCCTGACCCAACACCCCACCAGCAACCCTCAGTTTGTTCTCTGTACTTAAGAGCTTCTTATGGGTTGCCTCCCTCTCTGTTTTTATATTATCTTTGCTTCCATTCCCTATGTTCATCTTTTTGTATCTTAATTTCCACATATAAGTGAAATCATATGATATTTGTCTTTCTCTGACTGACTTCACTTAGCAAAATACACTCTCGTTCCATCCACATTGTTACAAATGGCAAAATTTCATTCTTTTTGATTGCCAAGTAATATTCCATATATACCACATCCTCTTTATTCATTCATCAGTCGATGGAGATTTGGGCTCTTTTCATACTTTGATTATTGTCAATAATGCTGCTATAAATGTTAGGGTGTATGTGCCGCTTTGAATCAGCATTCCTGTATCCTTTGGATAAATACCTAGTAGTGTAATTGCTGGGTCATAGGGTAGTTCTATTTTTAATTTTTCAAGGAACCTCCATACTGTTTTCCAGAGTGGCTGCACCAGTTTGCATTCCCACCAGCAGTGCAAGAGTTCCTCTTTCTCTGCATCCTCGCCAACATCTGTTGTTACCTAAGTTGTTAATGTTAGCCATTCTGACAGGTGTGAGGTGGTATCTCTTTGTGGTTTTGATTTGTATTTCCCTGATGATGAGTGATGTGGAGCATTTTTTCATATGTCTGCTAGCCATCTGGATGTCTTCTTTGGAAAATTGTCTATTTGTGTCTTTTTCCCATTTCTTCACTGGATTATTTGTTTTCTGGGTGTTGAGTTTGCTAAGTTTTTTATAGATTTTAGATACTAACCCTTATCTGATATGTCATTTGCAAATATGTTCTCCCATTCTGTTGGTTGCTTTTTAGTTGTGTTGATTGTTTCCTTCACTATGCAGAAGCTTTTTATATTGATGTCCCAATAGTTCATTTTTGCTTTTGTTTCCCTTGCCTCTGGAGACATGTCAAGTAAGAAGTTGCTGGGAGCAAGGTCAAAGAGGTTGTTGCCTGTTTTCTCCTCCAGGATTTTGATGGCTTTCTGTCTTACATTTAGGTCTTTCATCCATTTTGAGTTTATATTTATGTATAGTTTAAGAAAGTGGTCCAGGTTCATTCTTCTACATGTTGCGGTCAGTTTTCCCAACAGCATTTGCTGAAGAGAGTGTCTTTTTTCCATTGAATATTCTTTCCTGCTTTGTCAAAGATTAGTTGCCCATACATTTGCGGGTCCAATTCTGGGTCCTCTATTCTGTTCCATTGATCTATGTGTCTGTTTTTGTGCCAGTATCGTATTGTCTTGATGATTACAGCTTTGTAATACAGCTTAAAGCCTGGAATTGTGATGCCTCCTGCTTTGGTTTTCTTTTTCAGGATTGCTTTGGCTATTCAGGGTCTTTTATGTTTCCATACAAACTTTAGAATTGTATGTTCTAGCTCTGTGAAGAATGCTGGTGTTATTTTGATACGGATTGCATTGAATATGTAGATTGCTTTGGGTAGTATTGACATGTTAACAATATTTGTTCTTTCAATCCATGAGCAGGGAATGTTTTTCCATTTTTTGTATCTTCTTCATTTTATTTCATAAGCTTTCTATAGTTTTCAGTGTATAGAAACTGAAACCTCTTTGGTTAGGTTTATTCCTAGGTATTTTATGGGTTTTGGTGCAATTGTAAATGGATCAATCCCTTGATTTCTCTTTCTTCTGCTTCATTTTTGGTGTATAGAAATGCAAGAGATTTCTTTACAATGATTTTGTATCCTGTCAGTTCTAGCAGTTTTTTGGTGGAGTCTTTTGGGTTTTCCACATAGAGTTTCATGTACTCTGTGAAGAGTGAAAGTTTGACTTCCTCCTTGATTTGGATACCTTTTATTTCACTGTCTTGTCTGATTGCTGAGGTAAGACTTCCAACACCATGTTGAATAACAGTGCTGAGAATGGATGTCTTTGTCCCGTTCCTGACCTTAGTTGGAAAGCTCTCAGTTTTTCTCCATTTAGGATGATATTAGCAGTGGGTCTTTTATATATGACCGTTATGATTTTGAGGTATGATCTTTCTATCTCTTTCTTCAGGGTTTTTAACAAGAAAGGAGACTGTGTTTTGTCAAATGCTTTCTCTGCATCTATTGAAAGTATCATGTGGTTCTTCTCCTTTCTTTTATTAATGTGATGTATTACATTGATTGATTTGTAGATATTGAATGAGCCCTGCATCCCAGGAATAAATCCCACTTGACGGTGATGAATAATTCTTTTAATGTATTGTTGGATCCAGTTTGCTAGTATCTTGTTGAAAATTTTTGCATCCATGTTCATTAGGAAAACTGGTCTGTAGTTCTCCTTTTCAGTGGGTTCTTTGTCTGGTTTGGAATCAAGGTAATGCTGGCCTGGTAGAATGAGTTTGGAAGTTTTCCTTCCATTTGAATTTTTGGGAACAGGTTTAAAATAATACGTGTTAACTTTTCTTTACATGTTTGGTAGAATTCCTCTGGAAAGCCATCCAGCCCTGGACTCTAGTTTGTTGGGAAGTTTTTGATTACTGATTTAATTTCTTTACTGGTTATGGGTCTGTTTATATTTTCTATTTTTTCCTGTTTCAGTGTTGGTAGTTTATATGTTTCTAGGAATTTGTCCATTTATTCCAGATTGCCCAATTTGTTGGCATATAATTGCTTATAATATTCTCTTATTATTGTTTATTTCTGTGGTATTGGTTGTGATCTCTCCTCTTTCATTCATGATTTTATTTATTTGGGTCCTTTCCTTTTTATTTTTGATCAATATAGCTAGTGGTTTATCAATTTTGTTAATTCCTTCAAAGAACCAGCTTATGGTTTCATTGGTGTGTTTTACTATTTTTTTTTTATTTAGATATCATTGATTTCTGCTCTAATCTTTAGTATTTTCTTCTTCTACTGGTTTGGAGTCTAGTTGCTATTCTTTTTCCAGCTCTTTTAGGTGTAAGGTTAAGTTGTGTATGTGAGACCTTTCTTCCCTCTTTAGGAACACCTGGATTGCTATATACTTCCCTCTTATGACCACCTTTGCTGCATCCCAGAGGTTTTGGGCTGTCATGTTTTCACTTTTATTGGCTTCATGTACTTTTTAACTTCCTCTTTAATTTCTTGGTTAACCCATTCATTCTTTAGTAGGGTGTTCTTTAACCTCCAAGTATTCATGGCCTTTCCAAATTTTTTCTTGTGGTTGATTTAGAATTTCATAGTGTTGTGGTATGAAAATATGCAAGGTATGATCTCAATCTTTTTGTACTTGTTGAGGGCTGATTAGTCATTGTTATTTTGTGTCACTCACTGCTATACCAAATCCTAGTTGATACAAGAACTGTTTCTGTGCCAGGCTCTAGACTAGATAAAATAGCAAAACCAGAGGCAGCCTCTGCCCTCCTAAAGCTTCTGGTCTGGTGGAGACAAGAGACAATTAGAAAAGCATGTGCAGGATTGAAAAGTTACAAATATGCCAGGAAGGTAGACAATACAGGGACTTGATCTCTTCAGGGCATGGAAGAGTCCCAAGGAAGCCATGTGTGAGCATCAGTCTGAAGGATGAGCAGATTTTCAAGAATGTGGACAAGTGAAGCCTGTTCCAGGATAAGGAAAGAGCCTGTGACAGGAGGGATGGTGGCAGAAAGGAATAGTAGAAGAGAAGCAGGAAGGATGAGCTGGGACAGCATGGGACAGGGAGGTGAGACAGGGCCAAAGCATGTGGGCTACGGTGAGTTCAGTCTTGCTCTTCTTGTCCATATAGAGACACTAATGCATGGAAAGTGCCAAGCACAGTGCCTGCTCATGATCAGTGCTCACTCTGAGGTTCTTGTCATTGTGTTGTTTAAAACCAAAAATTGTATTTGCTGCTTAAAGCCCCAGATATCAGCATTTCCATAAAAGCCAAAACATGGAAACAACCTAAGTGCCCACTTTTGGATGGATGGATAAAGAAAATGTGGCTCATATATATGACAACATGGATGGATGTTGAGGACATTATGCTAAGTGAAATAAGTCAGGGAAGGAGAAATATTGCATGATATCACTTATATATGGAATCTAAAAAAAGAAAAACCAAACTCATAGGCACAGAAAACAGATTATTGGTTGCCAAAGGCAGGGGGTGGTGGGTGACATGAGTGAAGGTGAAAAGGTGTTAAAAGGAAAACATTTTTTTCAAACACACCACAGCTATATCTAACAGAGGGGCTAAAATGAAAAAGAAAATACCAAGTGTTGGTGAGGATGTGGAGCAACTGGAACTCTCCACTGTAAACTGATGGCAGGAGTATAGATGGTTGCAACCACTTGGGAAGACTGGAAAGAAGTTCTCTATTCCAGATCCCCTGACCCGGCTCCTCCACTCCCAGTAGAAATCCATGCATGTGGCCACCAAAAGACCAAAAGACATATGCACGATATGTAAATAACAGCCCTAAACTGGGAACAACCCCAATGCCCATTAGGAGTAGAATGGATAAACTAGGATAGAGGCATATAATGGAATGCCACAGAGCAACAAGAACAAAGATATGCAGCTGCACACAACACGATGAGCTGCACAACACAGTGAGGTGAAGAGGCCAGACACAAAGGAGCACATTTGCTGTGAGCCCGCTGATGGGAAGACAGAACCAGGCAAATTCAATCTATGCCGTGAGAGGTCGGGATGGTGACTATCCTTGGGGATTGAAGTCAGGAGCAGGGTTTCTGGGTACTGGCTGACCTCTATTGTTTTGGTCAGTGTGCTAGTAACATAAATTCATCATATTATACATTCATTATAAATTATAAATTCATCAAAGTATACACATATGACATGTGCCTTGTTCACTCTGTATGTCACATTCAATACAAATGGTTAAATAAAATGCAGGTGCCTCCATCAGAAAGTGGCTCTGGTTGAACCAGCAGCTGGGCTGTTTGCTGTGAAGCATTTCAAGAGGTTTAGATGGCAAATAGGAGAGCCCTCTGGCCAGCGGAGTAAGGGAGCAGTTGGGGAGCTCTGAAATGGCAGGTTTCAGGGCAAGGAAAGGAGGGATGTGGAGGCAGCGCAGGGGAGGAGCAAGGAGGCCTGGGAGACCTGGGAAGGCCATTGGTTATTTTACAGGCTTGGTGAAAAATCTGGTGTGCAGTCCACAGTGTGACCTTTTTTCATGATGCAGATAAGCCCTCACTTGTGAACCTGAGAATGGCTTAAAAAAAGAAACCCAGGGAGCCTGGCAGTCTCAGCTGGTAAAGCATATGACTCTTGACCTCAGGGTTGTGAGTTCAAGCCCACATTAGGTGCAAAGATTACTTAAAAAAATAAAATCTTAAAAACAAAAAAGAAAGAAAGAAAGAAACTGACCAAGGTGCTGAGCTTCTCCAGGGATCCCCAAAATACAGAATAAACAGCAGACAAGGAAGAAAGAGTCAAGGCCAAGACCAACCATGAGAAAGTGAGGTCTCTGGGAATCGGCCCAAACCTTGGGAAGAACTTGTCCTTGTCTGGACTTCAGAGACCAGATGCCCCATCCCCACAGTGGTGACATAGCTTTGAGAGATTAGAGGTGAGTCACTGGTTGGGAGAGGGCTCAGGAGAAACTTGAAAAGTCCCGGGCCAAGGCAATGGGATGTGTTTGGTCCTTTCAGTGCCTCTGTCATCCACCTGCCACTAGCCAGACCACCCCCTCTGGCTATCGGGGCTGTAGCATTCCCAGGTGACATAGAGGTCCAGGATGGTACCGCAAATGGGAGTTCAGGCCCCTCATCATGCCCTTGGGCAAACCTGCACTGGGTCTGAGAAGAACCCAGGCAACAGGGGGAAGGCTGACGTACCCCTGACCTCCGAAAGACTCATTTAGCAAGAAGGGCCGCAGGCCTTCCTGCATCCCACCCTTAACCAACCGATGGCGGCCCTGCTGGGTGTTTGTTTGTCCAATGTGTGTTAGACTTTTTTCCTTCCGTCTTTTCTCTTCACCTTTTCTTCTTTGTCTTTTTTCATTTCCTTCCTTTCTTCTGTTCTTCCTCTCTGTCTCTCTCTCCTTATTCTGCTTCCTTTGTTCCCTCCCACTCTTTCTCTCTCTCTCCCTCTTTTTCTCTTTCAATTTAGAAGTTTTATCATAGGGCAGCTGGGTGGCTTAGTCAGTTAAGTGTCTGACTCTTGGTTTCAGCTCTGGTCATGATCTCATGGTTTCGTGGGTTCAAGCCCCATGTTAGGCTCTGCGCTGACAGTGTGGAGCCTGCTTGGGATTCTCTCTCTCTCTCCTTCTCTCTATGCCCCTCCCTCACTTGTGCTGTCTCTGTCTTTCTCAAAATAAATAAATAAACTTAAAAATATTTTAAAGTTTTATCATAATAAATACAAAAACTACCCAAAAGAATAAGGAAGAAAATAAAAACATCTAAACTCCCACACTCCCTGAGATACTGTTTTAGTGACAATTTTCTTCTTTTGAAACAGGCATTTTTTAAAGCAAACTCTTTATTTTAGAATAGATTTGCATTTGCACAATATGTACAAAGGAAGTACAGAGAGTCCCCATATACTCCCCTGTCTTAGTCAGTTTGGATTGCTATAAACAAAAATACCACAGCCTTGGGGGCATAAACAACAGACTTTTACTTCTGACAGTGTAGGGGGCTAGGAAGTCTCAGATCAAGGGGTCAGAAGATCCAATGACCACTGACAATCTGCTTCCTGGTTTGCAAATGGCCACCTTCTCCGTGTAGCCTCACATGTAAGAAGGCAGAGATGTAAGGCAGCATGTAAGAGCTTTGTCTCCTCTTGTAAGGGCACTAACCCCATTTGGGAGGGCCCTCCCTTCATGACCTGCTTGCCCCCCAAAGGCCCCACCTCTTAATGCCTCACAAGGGGGGTTAGCATTTCAACATAGGAATTTGGGAATGGGACACAAACATTCAGTTTCTAACACCCCCACAAGCAATTTCTCCTGTAATTAACATCTTAGGTATGTAGGATACATTCGTTACTGCTAATGAACCAATACTGAAACATTATTGTTAGCTGCAGCCTATATCCACTCAGATTTCCTTAGTTTTACCTAATGTCCTGTTCCTGTTCCAGGACCCCACCCAGGATATCGCTTTACATTTGGTTGTCATGTCTACTTAGGCTCCTCTTGGCTATATCAGTTCCCCTGTTTTTGACGACCTTGAAAGGTTTGAAAACTGGTTATATATTTTATACAATGTCCCTCAATTGGGATTTGTCTGATGCTTTCCTCATGATTAGACTGAGGTTATGAGGTAGGGTTGGTCCCCTCTGGAAGAGGTGGCATCTAGGAGGTGCTGGTCTGATCCTTACTGGCCCCCCTGGCCTGCGACTGATTCCCAGGCCGGCAAAGATGAAGAAAGAGGATGCAGCCAGACTGGGAGTCCCCCGAGGTAATGTCCACCCCCAGACTTCCTTCCTAAAGACTCCAGCTAAGAGCCTGAAGTTGAGTATTAACAAACTATGACTTGCATGTCTGCAGCCCTTCAGAGTTTACAAAAGACTATTATTAAAAACAAAATGAATCACTAGAATAGCTGCCCCAGTGCCAAGTTATTGTTAGTAGTCTGCGGAGGGGGAGATATCGTGCCCATTTCACAGATGGGAAACAGGTTCACTGAGGTTAAGTGACTGGCCCCATCGAAAGGTTGAGAAGTGAGAAAATAGAGATGTAACCCCGATCTGTCCTGACTCAGTTCTAGTGTTCCTCTATTACCCCGCAGTCCACTTGCATTGATGCATGGCCCTGCTCTTCCTTACACAGGTGAAGAAACTGAGGGTCATAGAGGAGCAGTGTCTCTGTGCTCAGAGGCCCAGCCCATTGTTGCTGATAGACCCACGTGTCCTTATCTGCCCAGGGCCAGCCTGGGGACAGGGCTGGTGTTGGGGCCCTGGGGTGCAGCCTGAGGAGCACTTTGCAAGCAGCCCAGCCAGGTGGCATTTCAGAGGGAAGGGGCCCTGCTGGGTTGGCATCCAGTGCCTCAACTCCCCACCCCCAGACCTTAGCAGGAGGACAGGCACCAGAAGGGACTTCCAGGGTGGCCACTTACCAGACACTGGACAGCCTGAGGGCTTCAGGCCACAGCCGTCCCTCAGTGTATCTCTGAGCCTGGCCTAAGGCAGTTGCTCACATGATAGTGAAGGAATGAAGAAGTTAGTCCAGAGCAACGCCCCCATCCCTGGGGCTGAAATGCCATCTGCACTGGCCCTGGGGGGCTACCAGTGTGGCCGTCTGACATGTGCTAGCCTTTCTCCCAGAGCTGGGACACTCACTTCCCACTCCGGGAGCACCTCACTTCTGCTTTTGGATGGTCCTATCTCTTAACATTCAAGTTTCCCTTCAACTGAACCCTAACCTCCTCCCTTTGGCTCTAGTTCAACTTTCTGGGACACGCAGAACAGAAGGACTTTCTTCACTTCTTCTGATGTTCAACTGGGTGCCCCACCACACCCCAAACAACCGCAGCTACATCTGCAGCCCCTTCCCCCAGGCCCTGCCCTTGCCCTACTGTCTCATCCCAGCTGCCCTCCCAACCTCCCTCTTTCCCCTCCTGTTCCCCCTGTGATGGGTTGAATTATGTCCCATCCCCAGGTTCTTATGTAGAAGTCCTAACCCCCCTACCTCAGAATGCGACCTTGTTTGGAAATAGGGTGATCACAGATGTAATGAGTTAAGGAGAGGTCAGTAGGGTGGGTCCTAATGGATTAGGAGTATACTGGAGTATGGCTGGTGTCCTTATCAAAAAGGGGAAATTTGGACACAGAAGTAGACGCGCACAGACGGAAGACAGTATAAAGATAGAGGGAGAACATGGCCATCTGGAAACCAAGGAGAGAGGCTTGATCCTTTCTCCCAGACTTTAGAAGGGACCAGTCCTGCTGACAGCATGACCTTGGACTTTCAGCTTCCAGAACCGTGAGACAAAACATTTCTGTCGTGTAAGCCACCCAGTCTCTTGCTTGCAGCCCTAGCAAATGAATACATCCTCCTTCATCCATTCATTCAAAAATACTGAACCTTCCTGGGGCTTATACTTGTGGGGAGAAAGGCAAATAATGAACACCTGATGGTAAGAGAACTCCACACTGTTGTAAGAGCTCAGAAGAAAACAGACATGGATTCCTTTGACTCTTCCACAATTCTCTGTCCCCATCAGCCCTCCCCCATCTTCCTAGACAAAGGGCTGAGGCCACTGTCCTAAAAGTCTTTGTCCAGCCCTGCTGTGCTCTCCCTATCTGTCCACCTGTCCTCCATTTTATCACCTGAGAAACCTTTGAAAGACTTCCCACCACCCTTCCCTTCCTCAGCTCTCCTGTACCCCCTAACCTCAGAGACTAGCAGTGTCCTCCCCAGCGCCCCCTAAACTGCTCTTCAGCCACCCCTATTTCCTTGCCAACCCTCACCTTCCTGCAGTCTCTGCTTTCTTCCTGGACTCATGTCCCCTCTCGGCTGGCAGGACCCTGCCCTCTCCCCTCCTCTTCTCCTTTGCTGCCTCCTCCCCTTGCTCCCACGTATTTTCTTCAACCTTTCACTGGAAAGAATTTCAAGCCTACAGAACAAATGCAAGAACAGTGCAATGAACATTCTCATATCTTTCATCTAAATTCACCAATTGTTAACATTTTGCCATGTTGCTTTCTCCGTGTGTATATACTGACTATTATTAGTTGCTGACCCATCAGATAGGAAGCTGGAGCCATCATGATCCATCGCCCTGAAATATTCAGCTGTATCTCCCAAGAGCAGAACATTCTCTTACATGACTAGTTTAAATATTCAGGAAATTTTACACTGATACACTACTACTACTATTATGTAAAATACAGTCCATATTCAAATTTCATCAATTGCCCTAGTTAATGTCCTTTGAAACATTGTTTTTTTTTTTTTTTCCTGATCCAAGAGCCAACCTGGGATCTCACACTGCATTTACTTGCCATTATCCCCTCCTTCAGGGAGGTATCTTTTCCAAGGGCCCCTGACCTCAGGCCATCACCTCTCTGTGGATGGCTAGGGCATTTGCGGCTGCACCACCATTTCCGGCCCTGATTTGTCCCCTTCTTGTGGTTATTTCCTCTTCCCTGAACTGCCAGCTCCTCTGCAGCAGAGACTCTGGTCCATCTCTTTACCCTCTGTGCCTGGCCCAGGGCATGGTGAGTCCACCATGTGGAGAAGACACTCAGCCAGAGTCAGCTAGACCTGGATTCAACTTGTGGCTCCACTAGCCTCTGCTGTTGGGACTTCCTCAGCTTATTTCACTGTTGCTCTGCGCAGATAATACAACCTACCTTACAGGACTACCATAAGAATCTGCTTAGGTACTGTTTTTGAATGCCTGGCACACAGTATGCCTGGAAGGAGGAAGGGAGCAGGGGAGAGGAAGAATTGTGATGTCCAGCAGAGCTCAAAAGGGAGGAGGGCAACGGAGCACCGTCCCTGAGTTCCTAGACTCTCCTGGCTCCCTGGCTCTAAGCAGTCTCATCCTCCCAAGTTTGGTGAAAAGAGAACCTCGTGCAGATGAAAGCACATTTAATACATGAACATTCATGTAGCTGGCTCCCAAGATGGAGAGGCGAGATTCAAGCACCTTGGTAAGAGATCCAGCCCATCCTCTTGACCAGACACTTCATGAATAGGATAGCCTGGCCATAATTTAGCCTTATTAGGGAACATCCCTTATCCCCCAACAGAAGAAACGATTGGGGATCCCATCAGCCTAGGACCCCTCCAAAACCTCCGACTGGGCAGCGATGGGGGTCTGAGGCTTCCCGCAGTAGGAAGGACCGGCTGCCCCAGGAACACATTTGTTAATATCAGATTCCACAGCAACAGCTGGATCCAATTTAGCTGTGGAGCATTGACAGCAAGCTCTGGCCACCAGCCAGCACCCCTCAGGAGGCTCTGAGCCTGCCATTCCCTTTTCCACGGAGATAGAGTTGCTAAGGACTCCCTGGGCTCTTTGAGCCCCCTAGTGCCTTCTGAGCAGCTGGGGAGAGAGAGGAAGTGACCAGCACTCATCGGCAACCCAACCTTTGTTCCTTGCAGACTGGTCTCTCTGCCTGCCTCTCAGGTTCTCCCAAACATTAAGTGATTGCCACAGGGGCCTGGTGGCAGGAGGCTGAAGCCTCTCTGCCAGCAGGGATATTTGGGTTCTGGGGTAACATTTCCATTTCATTTAATGCAAAGGGACACGTGTATACATATTCAGGCTCCCCGCCCCCCAAACACACACACACACACACACACACACACACACACACAGGTGTGTGCCCACACACCATGCCACTCTCTGGCATCAGACTTCCATCATGCCTTCTGCTTGGAAATCACAGGCTCTTAGAGCAAGTAGAATATCGAATCCAACCCTCCTTGTCCAGAGGGGCAGGGACTTGGCAAAGAGGTCAGCCAGTAAAGCAAGTTTCTGATCCCAGTGCATTTCACTGCAAACAAATAAACCTTATTAATGATAATAGTAGCAATATCATGTCTACTGGTGCCTAATTTAAACCAGATTCTTCTAATGGGTATTTGATATACAGTTGTTCATTGAAATTAGTGGTCAATATAAGTGGAGGCTTGGCAAGGTGAAGTATTTTGCCTAAAGCCACATACTCAACATGCAGCAAAGCTGGGAATCATACTCAGGTTGGCCTGGTATCAAACGATAGGATTTCATCCACTGCAGGTGGGCTCAGCCATCCCAGGCCCGGTCATTAAAAATGTAGATGGCTTTGGTAAGGTCTTGCCTTAAACCTTCCCCAACCAACAACTGAGGGAAGCAAGAGGGAAAGACACCAGAAGGAGGTGTGGGGTCTCCCACAAGGAGATGAAAGGGTACGAGGGAAACATTTTCCAGCCTTTCCAAATTGTCAGCCTCCAAGCCAGAGTTGGAGGTTGAAGCCCCCTGAAAATGCCCTCCTGGGAAGAGACCCCTTTTGCGTGGGAGGACAGTTTTCTGGGTAGGGCATAGGGAAGCAGGGCTCACAGCACTGTGCGTGGGGCACATAGATGAAATCCTCCTGGGGATGGCTTGGTCATTTATATTAAGAGTTTTTCAAATGTGTTTACATTTTTGACCTACTCTTACTGTACAAACGTCTGTGCTGAGCCCTCGACCATGTCTCTATGATATTCATTTCCTTCCTTTTGATAACTACAACACCAGTACTCCTCCCCAACAATCAATCCACCTATTCCAGGCAGAGTGAACACGTGACAGAGACCTGGCCAATCAGAATCCTCCTACCCAGCCACAGTGATTGGTTCTGGGGATGAGCATATGAATCGAACCAGGCCAATGGGATTCAGTTCTAAGACTTTTATTGGAACTATTGAGAACTCTCTTCCGGGGATGTTGTGAAGCTACCAGGAGGTGAGCTTATTGGCAGCCATCCTGCCCCTCAACTCGGGGGTGGGATGGGGTGCACCCTTCCTCATTATGGGGGATGCTGTGTGAGGTGGGAGCTGAAGTCCTCCTGCCCCTCAACCACGGCATCTGAAATTCCACAATGATTGTTCCTTTGGCCCATGTAGGCCTTCCACACTCGACATGGCAATGCCCTTTGGGATGCATTGTATGAGTTAATGGTTAAAATCAATTCCAATCCTCCCATTTGGGCCCACTTACTGTGGGGCTTGATGAAAATAACATTGAGGTAGGAGTTAAACATCCAGTGAGGTTGGCAAGATCAGGCACCAATGGACAGCATCCCAGTAACTCCTTGTCCATCCCAGTAACTGTCCATCCCAGTAACTCCTTGAGCATATGCAAATTTTACGTGGGTGGGTGGGTGGGGTGGTTTAAGGTACCTATGGATCAGGACACTTTAAGAAAGTAGACAGAAAATGTGAGTTGGTGGTCTATAAAAGGCAGGTTGAATGAGAGAAGATCTGAAGACTGAAAAATGCACTAATTGATTCAAAGGAGTCTTTGTGCAATATAACAGGACATCAAAAAGAACATTTTGGGGGGTTGGTCAACTCCCAAAAGTAGCCAGGAGAAGTTAACTGCACTTCTTATTCCATTTGTTTTAAATTCTGCTAATGAATCTGGTGGCAATCACAGGGGGATTGAAGGCAAGTGCAGGCTTTGAGAGAAACAGGTTCCCACCCACCTCCATATTCACCCTCAGCCATCAGACATTCAACCAGGTGCTGAAATCATAGGGCGACTAATGAAAACGGGTCTTCCAAGAAAGAGTTCCATCTTATAAGAAGTTGGAGTTGTATGTCCATTAAAGATCTGTTGGTTAAGTCTGGAATTACAGTCTTTTTATAGTCTTTTGCAGGGGAAAGTGCCTTTCCCAGAAAAAGATTGCCTACCTGGGGCCATAAACTTCTGCTTTGATATGTGCAGAGTTCTGTCTGTAATGACCACTACATGGGTCCCACTAGCTTGGAACTGAGATCTAGATTGATGTGACAGGTTATTGCTATTGAACATGCTCCTTTCACATTCTTGTTGAAAAGCTCTTGGGGCACCTGGGTGTTTCAGTTAGTTAAGCGTCCAACTCTTGGTTTTGGCTCAGGTCATGATCTCACAGTTCATGAGTTCCAGCTCCACATCGGGCTCGGTGCTGACAGTGAAGAGTCTGCTTGGGGTTCTGTCTCACTATGCCCCTTCTGCTCTCTCTCTTAAAATAAATAAACTAAAAAAAAAAAAAAAAAAAAGGAAAGAAAGAAAGAAAGAGAAAGAAAAAGAAAAAAAAGCTTTTAAAGGTACTGGGGGTTTATTTTGACTTAGGATACTCCTCATTTTTTCTCTCTCATGAAAAACATTGTGCTAGTCATGGGCCCAAATAATTATAAATGTGTGATTTTAGTTAAGAATGTGCTTTTTTATTTTTCTTAGAGTCTTTCTTACTTAGAAGCCAGTTCTCAGTGTCTGACACCACATTGGCAGAGGCCAGCAGGAAAGGAAGGGGATTTAAATTGGCAACCTGCCTGGAAATGAGAGAGAATAAGTTCTTCCTTACTAGAGCTGCTAGCTTAGCCAAAGCCACAAAGAAAGAAATACTCTTATGTCACTTTTTTTTTCCACTTTAAGTTTTCTTTAAAAATTCACCATTGTAAGTAATACAAATATGTTAAGAAAATCAAGGGATACAGAAGGACTAATAATGAAAAGCAATTATTTCTTTTTCTTACTGCTGCTCCTAAGAAGGAATCACTTTCAACTCTGCCCTTTGGTGGATCCTTCTATATCTCTAATACTCTGGATACATAGCTGTTTTCTGTTGTTGTTTTGCTTTTTATTGAGGTATAATTCAATGGAACAAAATTCATCCTTTTAAAGTGCAACTCAGTGGTTTTTTGTATATTCATAAAGTTGTGTGACCATCACCACTATCCACTTCAAGAATATTGCCATCACCCCAAAAGGAAACCCCATAGTCAATAGCCATTATTCTCCATTGCTCCTCTCCCTGACTCTTGGCAACTAATCTACTTTATGTTTCTGTGGATTTGTCCATTCTGGACATTTCATATAAATGGAATCACACACAATATGCGACCTTTTGTTATCTGGCTTTTTTCTCTTAGCAAAGTGTTTTTAAGGTGCATCCATGTTGTAATGGCAAGAAACTGGAACTATGTTGGTTGTCTTTCATCAAAAAAAAAAAAAAAAGCATAGCTTTCTTAAACTTCTACCAACAAACTTCTACTTAAATCTCATTGGCCAGAACTAAGTCACATGGCCACTCCTAACTACCAGGGAGCTGGAGAAACCTACAAGAATAGGATTGACATCATTGGTTTAGACTGGTGGTTCTCATCCTTGGGTACATGTTAGAATCTTCTGGAGATATTAAAACGTACTGATGTGTATGTGGTCTTACCCTAATTTAGTGGTTCTCAACCAGGGGTAGTTCTGTTCCCCCATGGGACATTTGACAATATCTGGAGACATTATTTATAGTGAATGTGGTGGGATGTTCCTGGCATCCACTGGGTACAGGCTGGGAAACTGCCAAACATCCTACAATGCACAGGACAGCCCCCCACAACAAAGACTTATCCAGTCCAAAAGAATAGTGTCAAGACAGAAACTATGCCCTAGACCAATTAAATCATAATCTTCACCAGGTATTTCCAATGTGCAACCAGTGTTGAGAAGCACTGGTTTAATGAATGATTCATTGCTTGTGGTTAGACACATTGATACCTTGAACACAACTGGTGTTCTGTCACTAGGACATACAGCATAGTGGATATCAGTTAGGAAGTATGTCTGTCCCAGTAACTGCCATACACTGATACTTTTACTTCTAATTCCATTAATTGTTCAGTACTTTTTGGCTTTCCCTTTATGAGATGAAATTAGTCCCCTCACTTTGAATTCTTTTTCTCCCTTCTACCTTTCAACTTCTATAATTTGAATGTTTACATTGACAAAGTTAATAGCATTTATTTTCTGTCACATAATCAAAGTTATATCTGTATATTGTCTAACTATACATTTTAAAATTTGGAATTTAATAAACAGGATTTATATTTTGACCACAAAAATGTTTACTGCAGAGCCAAGAAACATCTTTTAATTACTTTTTTCTTTATCAGCTTTTTATTTTTCCTGGAATTTGTAATTTCATTTTTTGCCCTCGCACTATTTAACTTAGATCATTTTAAAGAGTTGTTCATATAATCCCATTTCTATCTGGTATGAAAGAATGAACAAGGAAGAGATAAGTACTAAGCCTGACCAAGTTCCTTGTGAACCAGAAACTTTCACAATCACCTTTCTAAAGAGGTGATTTTTAAAAATCTGACTTTAAAAACCTGATTTTTAAAAAACTGAGGAATCTAATTAATGTAAAGTTGGGAATGCAGAATTAAGTGCCAATATTTCAATCCTATGTATCTTATGTTCAATAAATATTTGGTGAATGTTGTTAAATACCTGCACCTGTTTAAGAATAGTCTTATTGGGGGTGCCTGGGTGGCTCAGTCGGTTGGGCATCCAACTTTGGCTCAGGTCATGATGTCACGGTCCGTGGGTTCTAGCCCCATGTCGGGCTCTGTGCTGATAGCTCAGAGCCTGGAGCCTGCTACAGATTCTGTGTCTCCCTCTCTCTCTGACCATCCCTCGTTCATGCTCTGTCTCTGTCTCAAAAATGGATAAGAATTGAAAAAAAATTTTTTTTAAATAAAGTTTTTTTTTTAAAAAAAGAATAGTCTTATTGGATGCTTTTAATTTAAATAGGAGAAAAATATTTCATTGATGTGTTTGTCAGATACACATGATAATATATAATTTTATATGCCAGGCAATGGTGATGTAAAGATATAGTGATAGATTAGCCAATCATGTAATAATTCTAAACATTTTTACCTGCAATGGATATTTGTCATTATTGACTGCTCTACAGCCAACTAACTTTAATGTGAAATTATATTCAGACTTCCCATGACCAAGAAGCAAGTTCCCCACTGTTGCGAACATCTGTAACAGCAACATGCTGTGACCTTCAGGCTGCTGAACACCTGCCCTGATTGCAATTCCACACATGAATCCCTTCTAAGACCTCAGTGGTAATTCAAGTAACTTTATGCTATGCTTCCTAGAGCTCTACACAGCAGTATAGATGATTGTAAGAATTCCCAGGAGTTTTGTAATTCAACCTATCCTATAGGTAGTACAATATCACGTTTCCATAGATTATTTTTGTATGTAGTGTAGTTGTATTTTCTGTTACTCTTGCTTGGCTAATTTTTATTAGGGTAAAATTTACAGATGTTAAAAACAATTCAAGGAGTTTTGACAAATGCATACACCCATGTAACCAGCATCTTCATTGGTTAACTTTCTCTTTGAGGAATTTAGGGTACATATTTATTTGAGATAATGCCCAAAGATATCTGAAAAATATTTTTTTGTTTTTTCCTTTCTAAGAAAGCTTTTTTTAATTGTGGTAGAATACATGCAACATAAAATTTACTATTAGTGACATTTAGTCCATTCACAGTGTTGTGCAACCATCACTGCTACCTAGAAATAAAACATTTTCATCAAACTTTTCAACAGTTTCTCAAATGGAAACTCTGTACCCATTAAGTAGTCACTTCCTATTCTCCACCCACCCTGCACCCCCAGCCCCTAGCAACCAGTAATCTGCTTTCTGTCCCTATAGATTTACTTATTCTGGATATTTCATAAAATCACACAGCATGTGGCTTTTTGTGTCTGGCCTTTTTTTTTTTTTTCCTTAGCATAGTGGTTTCAAGGTTCACCCATTTTGTAACAAGTATCAGCACTTCATTTCTGTTTATTCCTGAATAATATTCCATTGTATGTATCTACCATGCTGTGTTTATCCATCCATCTCTTGATGGACATTTGGGCTGTTTCCACCTTTTGGCTACCATGAATGGTGCTGCTACGGACATTCATGTACAAGTTTTGTTTGAACATTTGTTTTCGATTCCAAAAAAGATATTTTTAAATTTGCCACCCAAGTAGTCCAAATCTGATCATTGTGTCTTCAAAATAAGAGTTGCTTTGGGACCTGCTATTTTGTTTCCTTGCTGCCTCTTACTTATTCTAAAACAAAAGAAACTAAAGAAAGACAAGCAAGTCCGTGGTGAAACCACCAAAGAAGAAAAAGTCAGCAATGGTGATGCTGTTTTGCATCATTTTTGACAACACCCTTAGCCAGTGTGCAGGCATGTGAAAATCACAGAAATGGAGAATAGAAAGGAGGCACTGATATGTTGGTTTTTTATTTTAAGTTTATTTATTTTGAGAGAGAGAGAGAGAGAGAGAGAGAGAGAAAGAGACAGAGAGAGTAGGAGGGGCAGAGAGAGAGAGAGAGAGAGAGAGAATTCCAAGCAGGATGCTCGCTGTCAACACAGAGCCCTACATGGGGCTTGAACCCACGAACTATGAGATCATGACCTGAGCTGAAACCAAGAGTCAGACGCTTAACCCAATGAACCACCCAGTGCCCCTGGTATGTTTTTAGTTAGCAAAATCACAAGCTTTTCTAGCGTTTTGTGTGAAAGGGTTGGATTCCTGTCTATATCCAAAGCAGACTGTTGTTTAACCCACAGTGGCTTCTTAGTGACTAGTTGCAAACCAGGTTGAGGTATGTGAAAATGGTAAAAGTGATAGTTATTCAGCAAGCAGTTCTGGCAATGGCTAACCCTGAACGGAAGGAAGAACAGAGGGTTACAATGAAAACTTGACCCACCAGTAATTGTATTACCCAGCGAGCCTTGAGAATGCCACATAGTTGCCACTGCCCTCCCCGTGACTTCCCCCCCAAAGTGACTGCCCACCCTTGGAATCCAAGCAATTCTACAACTCAGGAAGTGTAATGTCCCTGTTTGGCCAATACGAACTTCAGCCTGGGATTAATTGAGGAGCAGGAGCATTTGAGCCCAGTGTTCCCAAGGTTGAAGGGCCTGGGAATGTGGTTACAGACGTGGCCAGGTATTTCCTTCCCTCCTGAACACTCAGCTCACCAGAAACAGTCTGTCTTCACCTATCTGCCACTGCCTGGGGATAGACCAATTCCTTTACACTCTGCAACTAGCTATATGATCTTGGACAAGTTATTTAACACACCTCAGCTTTAGTTTCCTTGACTGTAAAATGGTGTGAATAAATGGCTTACCACTTAGGGTTAACAAGAGCACTGAGTTTCTCTGTAAAAAGCACTCAGTGTGAGTGTCAGTGTAATTACTGTTTTGCTGAAAGAGTGAGGAGAGCACAGCAGGACTACCGACGTGGCATTAACTGCCTGGGCACCTGAGTGACCACTAAGGGCCCACAGATGGAGAGAGGTGGTGAGAAGGAACCATGTATCCAGTTCCCCAAATATCAGGGATCACTACCAAGAGAAGCCAGTCTCTGTACCTTAGCTCCTAGCTGTACATCTATGGCCTGTCCTGAAAAGTCCCTATGGTTCAGCCTGGGTAAGTGTTTCAGCTGATTAAATGCTTTCCCATTGTTGGGGTATCTGGCTGGCTCAGTTGGTAGAGCATGTGACTCTTGATCTTGGGGTCATGAGTTCAAGCCCCTTGTTGTGGGTAGACATAATACAAAAAAAAGGCCTTTTGATTGTACTAATTCTGTGGTAAATATACAAAAATTTAAATATAAAAAAAGTTTAAATTTTTAAAATTTTTAAAAATTTGAATATACAAAAATGTATCTAATACAATCATTCATTCAATAATTATTGATTACTTACTCTGTGCCAGCCACTGTTCTAGAACCTGGGAATAGAGCAACAAATAGGGCTGATAAGCATTTATGCTCTCATGGAACTTTTGTTCTGGAGGCATTATGCCACATAATGCCTATGTCCTTAACCTCCTGCTACTGAACCTCTCTATGCCTCAATTTTCTAATCTATAAAATGGAGATAATAATACCTTTCTCATAAAGTTGTCATGCTTTTTTGGGGTTTTTTTGTTTTAATTTTTTAAAGTTTATTTATTTATTTATTTTTGAGAAACAGAGCATGAGCAGGGGAGGGGCAGAGAGAGGGAGGGAGAGAGAGAGACTCCTAAGCAGGCTCCATACTGTCAACACAGAGCTCCATGCAGGGCTTGAATTCATGAACCGCACTCATAAACTGCAAAATCATGACCTGAGCCAGAATCAAGAGTCTGGTGCTCAACGAACTGAGCCATCCAGGTGCCCCGGTTTTTGTTTTTATTGAGGTATACATGACATAATATTGTATTTGTTCCAGGTGCCCAACACAATGATTCGATATTTGTGTACATTGTGAAATGACCACAATAGGTCTAGTTAACATCATCACCATCCATAGTTATACATTTTTTCTTGTGGTAAGAACTTTTAAGATCTGCTCTGTTAACAACTTTCAAATATGCAGTATGGTACTATTAGCTATCATCACCATGCCATACATTACATCCCCATAGCTTATTTATTTTATAACTGGAATTTTGTACCTTTTGACCCCCTTCTCCCATTGTGCCCACCCCCACCTCTGCATCTGGCAATGATGAGTGTGGGTGTTTTGTTGTTTTTATGGTTTAGATTCCACATAGAAGTGAGATCATAAAATATTTCTCTTCTTCTGACTTATTTCATTTAACATAATGTTCTCAGGGTCCATTCATGTTGTTGCAAATGACAAGATTTCCTTCTTTTCTATGGCTGAATAATACTCTCTCTCTCTCTCTCTCTCTATATATATATATATATATATATCCATCAATGGACACTTAGGTTATTTCCATATCTTGGCTATTGTAAATAATACTGCAATAAACACAGGAGTGCATTTATCTTTTTGAATCAGTGTTTTCATTTTCTTGGCTAATTTCCCTGAGGTGAAATTTTGGAATCATATGGTAATGTTATTTTTAATTTTTAAAGGAAGCTTCACATTGTGTTCCATAATTCACCAATTTACATTTCCACCACCAGTGCACAAGAGTTTCCTTTTTCCACACCCTTGCCAACACTTTATTTCTTGCCTTTTTGATAATCATCATTTCAGTGATTAGGAGGTGATATTTCATTGTGGTTTTAATCTACATGTTCCTGGTGATTAGTGATGTTGAGCATCTTTCATGTACCTGTTGACCACCTGTGTGCCTTCTTTGGAAAAAGTATCTGCTTAGCTCCTCTGCCCATTTTTAATTTAATTGGATTGTTTATGAGCTAATCTCATAAAACAGAACAGGGCAAATCACAGAGTATGTACTGTGTATGTGATAGCTATTATTATTTGGGGAGAGTTTGAATGAGAAGCACATCTGGGGAGAAGATCAGGAGTTTCTTTTGGATGCATGTTAACTCTGAGATGTCTGTTAAACACTCCAGGGAAGATCCTTGATCAGGAGCTCAGAGACACAAGTCTGGAGGTCAAAGGACAGGTCTGAGTGGGGATGTAAATCTGGGGGTAACTGGCATATGGTTAGTAGTTAATTAAAGTCGTGAAACTAACTGATGTCACCAAGAGAGTGAGTGTGAAGAAAAGAAACATCCCAAGGCCTGAGCCCTGGGTCACCCCAACATTTAAGAGTTGTGATCTGAGCAGGAATACGCAAAGGAGACAAGGAAGGGGCTGCCAGAGAGGTGGGAGGACAACTTGAAGGGTATGGAGTCTTAGAGGCTGAGTGAAGAAAGTTTTCCAAAACAAAGGGAAGGTCCACAGTCTAATGACCCTGATCAGTCAAGTGACTGAGAAGTGGTGGTTGAATGTGGCCACAGGAAGATCACTTGCAGCAGTCTTGGGGAATGGAGGAGGCAAATGTCATTTTGGGGTATGTTTCAAAGATAATAGGAGGGCATGAATTCTTCATTTCCATAAAGTACAGGCATCACTTTTGAATTTATTTCTATAAAGAAGGACAAAAAAAGGAGAGAGAGAAGAGAATATGAGGTCAAGGGCATTTTCTTGTTTGTCTTTTTAATTTTATTTTATTTTATTTATTTTATTTTATTTATTTTATTTTATTTTATTTTATTTTATTTTATTTTATTATTTTTGATAGAGAGAGAGGGGAAGGGGCTGACAGAGAGGAAGCAAGAGAGTCCCAAGAGGATCCATGCTCAGCACAGAGCCTGACATGGGCTTGATCTCACAACCGTGAGATCATAACCTGAGCCAAAATCAAGTCAGTCACTTAAATGAGCCACACAGGCACCCCATCTTTATTTTTATAAGATGGGCTTTATTTCCACATATTTACAGTGATTTGCACATGTGTTCAAAGTGTTCCTTTACCGGACTTTTGAGTAAGGTAGTCTTATCAAAGAGTGGTATAGCACTCTAGGAGAAATTGTAATTGTCCTAGATCCTACTGCTCCATGAGGTTGGAAGCCATTTACAATATGGTGAGTCAAGTTAACTCAAGGGCCTAATAATATGGGTTATTGGTGTCTAATAGCTGATGTTACAGAAGCATCAGTGAGCCTTGTAAACTGAACACATATGTGTAGTTTGGTGTGATACAGAATGTAGTATCAAGAAGAGAAGAAGAAAACTGGTAACTCAAAAGGAAGAGGTAAAAATTGAAAAATTCTTATATAAAGTATGATGGGCTTTAGTGAGGCTCTTAGACTGTCAATGGGATGAAACTGAGTGGTCTCTCTGGGGTCACCCGGTGACAGCAGTAAGCATAACACGTTGGGCACACACATGCCCCTGAGTTCAGGCTTCTGCTGCCATCTTTCCCAAAAAGGACCCAGAGCTTCCCTGATGGAGCCAAGGGACTGGGAGACTGGGGGAGTCAAGACAGCAGCAAAGGCCTGAGATACCTAGTGGAGAAGAAGCAAAGATGCCGTCAAAGACTTGAAGGCTCTGTGGAGCTGGGGTAGGAGGCCAGCCGTAGAGAAGACTCCCACTTGGAAGGGTGGCCAATAAATGAGGAGTTGAGAAGGAAAATCTACAGTCTCAGCCTTTTTGAAAAAGCTGAATCTGTAAAAATTCTTAAGTCCTGAAAAGGGAATGTTAAGATGGTATATGCTATAAGTTTGTTACAATGTTTATGTGAATTTTCAGTGTTGTTTTCTAGAGAAAATGCGATATATTAATTAAACCAAAGTATGAGAGTATTCTATTAAGATGTTGTTCAGCAAGCAAAATGACAAATGTATGTATTTATTTGCCCTATGTCTTCAGCAGTTTAGGTTGTTATAACAAGAATACCACAGACAGGGTGGCTTGTAAACAATAGAAATTTATTTCTCCCAGTTCTGGAAGCTGAGAAGTCTGAGATCAAGGTGCCAGCTGATTCAATGTCTGGTAAGGTCTGCTTCATGGTTTTTAAGGATAGTAGTCTTCTCCCTGTGTCCTCATATGGTAGCAGGGGTGAGCAGGTCCTCTGAGGTCCCTTTTTTAAGGGCACTAACCTGTTCATGAGAGTTCTACCCTCATGACCTAATCACCCCCAAAGGTCTCACTTCCTAATACCATCATATTGGAATCAGGTTTCAACACATGAATTTTGGGAAGATACGAACACCCTACAAGCCTTCAGATCTGTTCAGGTTGTTTGATTAGACACTCAAAATTTCCAAAGCTTCTGTCTTTCCCAGGTAGTTTTGATTGGAATGTAGTGTTGATCAATGTGTTAAAACAAAGGTATTGTTGATAGTCTGAAAGAACTGTTTTAAACCCTTAATGTCCACACTTGCCAGTATAAATCGCCAGAATGACGTGTGTGTCTGCCTTTGTCATGAGGAAGACAGACCTTGTTCTTAGTCTAAAGAAATATTGGGGAAATATTTTAAGCAAAGATCAAGGACAGAAATGCATTGTTCTCCTGACCGGCTTGTGTTTTTTATTTGAAACTTTCATTTTATCACCTGCTCCCTGTGGCCGCTTCTGGCCTCACGAAGTTAAAGAAGCTCTTCCTGCTGTCTGAATTCCACCAAAATCTGCTACCACCCACTTCACACTCACTGCAGTTAAAGGGACAATCACCCTCACACTTGGACTGACCCACCAGTAAGTATCCAGGGGCTTGAGACACTTGGCTCTGCGATCTCAGAGTCATGAGTTCAAGCCCAATGTTGGGCATGGAGCCTATTTAAAAACAACAACAACAACAACAACAACTCAGGGAACATTTCTGGAGAAACTAGAAAATGGGCACAAATAAGGAAGCATAAAATCAGGGACCTAAACTGCCTAGGTTTCCTCACCTTCAGAGCCCCAATCTCTGCCACCCTTTCTGGCTGACTGGGAGAACCAGTAATCAAAAAACTACATATTTGATTTCTGTTCCTGTTTCCTGGCTTTCAGCTCCTAAAACCCTTGGAATTTCCAGAGTGATAAGAGCCTTTTGTATGATAACGACATGACTAGTGGCTGAGGGCATGGGGCTGGTCACCAGAAAGACCAAGGCATGATTAGAGGTATGGAATTTTCAGCCCCAAACCCAGTCCTCTGGGAAGGGGGATGGGTTGGATATCACCAAAAGTCAATGATTTAAATAATTGTGCCTCTGTAATGGAACTTCCATCAGTTTGGAAAGCTGCCAGGTTGGTGAGCACCCTGAGGTGCTGGGAGGGTGACGCCATAACCACATTCAAGGGGTTTGCCACTTGGAATGCATCAGATAAACACAACCCAAGGAAGTGTTAAAAGCAAAAAACGTTTATTTGTTACAAGAAAGGAGACAGGGAGATATCTCTCAAAGCACTGTCTCCTTGTGGGGGGCATACAGGAATCTTTTCTTTAGTGTATTAGAGGACAGGCACAGGGAGGTTACACAGGCACTTTTGATTCAATGGCACAGGCCTAGCATATCAACATGCTAGTGTGTACATTGTGTATTCCAAAAACAGCAGAAGACTCCATCCATAAAAGGAGACCTTAGTATTATAATGAGCTAAAGATAACTTCAGGTCCATTCAGGGGCGCTTCAGCATAGGTCCTTAGCTCCAATCCAGCTCAAACTGGCTCACGTCAGGAACCATCAGGTGAAACACCTAGTTGAGTGTCTCCTTGGATGGAACTGTTGGTTCTGCAAAACAAAACCCATTCCTTCCCTGCTTTTGCCCCTTCCCCTCCTCCCTTATGCGGATAGCTTTCTGCTCTCTTATTTGAATAACTCTCTCTTGCATCCTAGCTAACTGTGCACCATACCTTGCCCTGTGCATCTCTTCCAAGTGGCTGTTTCTGAGTTGAATCCTTTATAACAAACTGGTAACCATAAGTAAAGTGCTTTCCTAAGTTCCGTGAGTTGTTTTAGTGAATTATTAAACTGGGGAGGAGGGTGTGGGAACCCCCTGAATTTACAGCCTATCAGTCAGAAGTACTGGCGACAACCTAGGATTTACAAGTGACATCTGAAGTGGGGGCACTCTCGTGGGGCTGACCCCTTAACTTGTTGGATCTGACACTGACTCCAGGTAGATAGTATCAGAGTTGAACTGAATCGTAGGACACACAGGTGGAGAAGTGATGTTGGACAAGACACTGCGCATTTGGCATCAGAAGCGTCGTTGTGAGTAAAAACAGCCTCACCAACCACAGAGCGCTGCAGCAAGGGGAGGAGAGGAGGGGGGAGAGGAGGGGAGGAGCAGGATCCATGTTGTGGGCTAGCAGTGTGTTCATGCTCAACAAGAAATCTTTTGGTTTAAAAACCTCATATTAAGGGACAGATGTTGTTGATTACTACTTTTACTTTCTATAACGTCACAAGAGAAAAAGCAAACCCATGCCTTCAGGAGGAGTCTATAATTGGATACATGTCACAATCACTGAGCAGCCAGGCTGAGGACTGGTACAAAATAATGGTGACCTTGCCGATTTGGAGGGGAAGGAAATGAGGTCGTGGATATAAAACTCTTAGCACAATGCCTAGAACACAACAGATTTGTCTACAGTCATCACAGGCAGAAAGAAAAAACCCAGGCTTCCTGACTTCCAGTCAACATTCAGTTTTCCTTAAATTTTGTAGCCTGAAAACTTGTTTGTTTGGATAAAACCCTGGGTCTAGAATCCAGCAAAAAGGGAAAAAGATGTTTCATGATAATGAGATGCTGCTGAGGAAATCGAAAATTATCAAATTTCAACCCACTACTTGGAAATGCAAACACATTTCATTTATTCACGGCCACTGATGTCTTTATTGGAGCTGGAACGTCTAACACATCCAAACAACACATGATTAGTCTCCATAATAGGAACGAAACAGGCTCCCAGTGAACTAATCAGCTAATCACGTTGCAGAGGGTGTTCAGTGCTTTTCCACAACAAATGTGGTGTTCAGTTGGTCCCCTGATGCCTTGTGCTAATGCCACGTGGGGCGTCATCTGTCCCAGCACCTGCTGATTTCAGATGCGTCAGCATCCTCAGTCACCACAGCCTGACACCCTCCAGGTACTGGGCTCGGCTCCAGGCCCTTAAAGTGGGGCCGGGAGGTGGGGGAGGTCAGACCTGTTTCCAGACTAGGAGAGATCACGGTGGGCCTAAAGAATGCCGGCTGGCTTGTTTATTTAATTTAAAAAAGAAAAAGCTCCACTGTTACAAAACAAAGAGTCAAAAGCAAGCCCCTGGGCCTGGACCTGTTCCTGACTCCATTATTTTACTTACATGTTTTATAATGCTTAGTCAATATGGAACATTGCTCTACTGCTTAGCAACCTAAATTATAGAGAAAATTAGATCTGAAAGATTCATGACAATAAGCAAGATTCTAAAGGGAGATACAGTAAAGAGAAGTGTCCAGAATGACTAAGCTCAAGGCTGACTCCCCTCTGAACCTGTACTGGGTCCTTAATAATAATCACAGTTAACAGGAATTGAGCACTTTGTGAGCGAGGCACTATGCAAAGTGTTATATACTTTCACTCTCACATTTATTCCTCACAGCAACCCTAGAGGTAGATATAAGAATTGCCTCCTTTTCCTCACAAGAAAACAAAGGAATAGAGAGATGAGTATCAGACAAAGTCATTCAGCCAGTATGGGGCAATATCAGAATTTGAACTCCAGACCCTTGGGTTTTACCCATCATGCATACTGACTGCAGAGTGCAGTTCCTTGTGCCTCAAACATCCAAACAATGCAGTTCACAGGAAAAGATGTATTTGGGAGGCTAAATAATCTAGGGTGAACTCAGTTTTTTCCTTCACTGAGAGACATAATCATAGATCACTGGAGCAGAGATGAAGGCCCCTGTTTCATTCTGTTATTTTTACAAAACAGATAAAGCATCATTGTTTTTACCGGCTGTAAAATAAAATACATGCTTATTGGAAAATACGCAAATGATATAGGACTGTAGAAAGTGAACCCCCCCCCCATACACATAGCCATATATAATCCCATTTGCCACAGATGGCAGAGATAATCACTATTAATATTTTTTTCTGAACATGGATATTTCAAGAATAAATACTACAGACTTCTGTTTCCAGCCACAACAAACTAGCTTGCAATGAGAACAAGTAGACACACGGTTTATGAAAAACAAAAGTAAAAACACGTTTGGGGGTGGCAGGCACCTGAGTGATTCAGTCAGTTAAGCTTCCGACTCTTGGTTTCAGCTCAGGTCATGGTCTCATGGTTGGTGGGTTCGAACCCCACATCAGGCCCTATGCTGACAGCGAGGAGCCTGCTTGGGATTCCCTCTCTCCCTCTGTCTCTGCCCCTCCCCTACTCTGTCAAAATAAATAAATAAACCTAATTAATTAATTAATTAATTTTAAAAACAAAACCATTTGAGAGACAAATCATCCATACAAGAGAATCTCAAATTAGATAAGTAGATACTTGTCTCCCCTGCTGTGGGTGGAGCTTAATTCTCCATGAGTGTGGGCTGTTCTCAGAGACTCACTTCCAAAAAATATAGTGCTGCAAGAGAAAAACAGTAACTTTTAACATAGTTCTGACAGACACTGCTTGAAGTGATCAAGGGTAACATCGCTGGTGTAAGTCATGTTGACATTGTGCACAGTCTGTCTGTTTGGGTTGCTATAACAAAATACCACAGACTGTGTGTAGAGGCTGCTTTTAGTAACATGCTTCAGCAATGGAAACTTGAGCAAGGCAAAAGGGCCCACAGTGACCACCCAGCTGAGTGCAAGCAGACTCATTAAGTGACCCATCTCAAATTGGCCATAGGCCCCAACTGACCAATGGGCTACTTACAACCAGGCAGTTACCAAAAAAAGGGGAAATTCCATACAATTCCAGACTTCCTCACTCCAGCCTATAACTATAGCCCCTCACCATTGCTTCATCCAGACAGTTGCCTGAAAGAGTGGGGATTTCCCCCCTTGCCCTTTGGAGGGAGCTTCCCTCCCTCTCCTTTCTCTTTTAGGCCCTTGGTGGCCTCACTTTAGTACTCCTCACAATGAAGGTCCCTGGCCAGGGCAGCTTCCAGGTGTGGTCTGAAAGTCTGAGGGTGAACAGGTTGGACTGTCCATACCTGTGAGTGTGATGGCCTCCTTTCCTCGCCTCTCCCAATCTATCTCCTCTGAGGTCTCTGTTCCCATTGTGGCAGTTGGCAGCAGCAGCTAGTCCAGGGAGAATCTGTATACATTTTGGACTCAGTTGAGACCCTTTCCTGACACTGGCTGACTCTCAGTCACCTTGCTTCTTTTAGGCCTCGCCTTTGTTCCTTTGTTCCCCTAGATCCAGCCACCACCTTGATCTACAGACATCTGAGTGGTAAGTCTTCCCCTCTGCTTTCTGTCACCTGGTTTGACCACCCAGTGTTGGGCTTTCTCTTCTCTTTGGTGGGACACCCCAGTAGAGTCAGTCACCCCACATAAGGTCTGGCCTTTTTGAGATCTGTCGGACAACCTGACTGAAATTGTGACCACTAGTCAAAGCTCCATTCCCCTTGGTTGGACGCCCCTTTGGGAACTGGCAGTTGGTCTTTCCCACTATGGGACAAACCTCCTCTATTCCTTTGACTCACCATTGGGCTGTATTCTTAAAAAACTGGAACAAATTTGACTCCCAAGTCCTGAGGAAAAATGCCTCTTTTTATGTAGTGTTTCCTGGCCTCAGTACAAACTCCCAGATCAAGAGGTATGGCCCCTCCCCAGAATCCTTTCTTATAATACTATTTTCCAGCTTGACCTCTTTTGCCAGGACTCCTCCAAATGGTCAGAGATCCCACGTATGCAAGCCTTCATGGCATTGTCTCCAAAATCCCAGCCTCCACAAAAGTTGTAGAATGTGTTTTGCTCAGTTTCACAGCCCATCTGACACCACAGACACTCTAGATAATTGCCCTTTTATCCACCTTATTAACTTTCCCCTCCCCCTGAAGGCTCAGGGGCTCCCTTGGGCTTAAACTGCCCACTTTAGATTTTCCCACAGGTGGGGAACAAATTGATTGACTCTTAGTGGACACAGATGCAACATATTCAATGTTAAAGATAATTTAAGTTTGTTGGGGCACCAGGGTAGCTCAGTCAGCTGAGTGTCCAACTCTTGATTTCAGCTCAGGTCATGATCTCACAGTTGGAGGATCGATCCCCGAGTTGGGCTCTGTGCTGAGTATGGAGCCTGCTTGGGATTCTTTCTCTTTCCCTGCTTGCATACACGTGCTCTTCTCCCTCTCCCTCTCTCTCTCTTTCAAAATAAATGAATAAACATTAAAAAATAAAATAAAGGGGTGCCTGGGTGGCTCAGTTGGTTAAGCATCCAACTTCGGCTCAGGTCATGATCTCACCGTTTGTGAGTTCAAGCCGCATGTTGGGTTCCATGCTTATAGCTCAGAGCCTGGATCCTGCTTCATATTCTGTGTCTCCTTCTCTCTCTGCCTCTCCCCTGCTTGTGCTCTCTCTCTCTCTCTCAAAAATAAACATTAAAAAAAATAAAAATAAAATAAAATAATAAAAAATAAAATAAAAATATATAATTTAAGTTTGTTGAGGTAATTAAAATAGACATGTTTTTAGAGTTATCCACATCAAATATAAAACGTTTATTCTACCAAGGTTTACTAAAGGACAAAAAAACTTGTGTTATTTCTGCTGCAATTTGTCAGCAAAAGAAGGCTTAAAATGATGATTTATTTTGTCTGTCTCATTAAGTTCTCACGGGTAATTGTTAAGATAGCTTTAAAAATCTTTGGTAACCTGAAACTTTGAAGTTTCCCTAAGTTAAATGATAAATCATGTTGAATTCATTGACTATCTAAGTCTTTTCCAAATAAAATACTGAAACATGAATTACTAAATATAATTCATCATAATTGATCTGCTTTTGACTTCTTACTGCTGAGACACTAAAGATACTTGGGTCTGATGGAAAACATGCTTTGTGTCTTACTAAAAGTTTGTAGTATGAAAATGCATGTTCCTAAAACTTATGAAATGTATTCATAAATTTGCCATATAAAGAATCCTGGTGAGGAAAGAAAGAAAGAAAGAAAGAAAGAAAGAAAGAGAAAGAGAAAAAGAAAGAAAGAAAGAAAAAGAAAGAAAGGAAGAAAGAAGAAAGAAAAAGAATTTCGGTGTTAGTATGTAGTTTTCACTGGAGACTAAGGTTTCTAAGAGTTAAAATTCTGCTAAATGTAATTAAGACTGATAGAAATAAGGAAAGCAACTCTGTAGGAAAGTAAGAGATGTGCAAGAAACAGAATAAGAAATGAGAATACATTTTTGTTGAGGTAGTACAAAGAAATTTTATCCTAAAATGAAACTATTTATTTAGAGAGAAAAGGCTTAAGACAAAATATGAATACAAAAGAAACTTGTAGAAATTTATGAAGGGAAAGCTTTAGAAAATAATTTTGTGTATAGTTAGGACCATGCATTTGAAATGAATTTGAAATTCATTTGAAATGAATGGGTACTAAAAGTACAATGATATTAGATAGAATTCTGCTCTACTCTCTTAAAAAGGACAAAGTTTTCTTGGGCTATTGGTCTGCTCTTGATAAGAAAGTGTAAACAAAGGTTCTTTTTTTCTTTTATTTATCTTCCCAGAAAACCAGTTTCTATGATATATATATATATATATATATATATATATACATAAAAGTTTACTTATTTATTTTTGAAAGAGAGAATGAGCGGAGGAAGGGCAGAGAGACAAGGAGATACAGAATCTGAAGCAGGCTCCAGGCTCTGGACTGTCAGCACAGAGCCCGACTGGGGCTTAAATTCATGAACTATGAGATCATGACCTGAGCCGAAGTCGGATGTTCAACTGCCTGAGCCACCCAGGCACCCCTAGGCTTATATACTTGATATGTTAAGTTACTTGGGAAGTTCTGTCAAATAAATAATGATAAGCCTTAGGCTGTATTGTGTGAGTAAATGTTATAACTGTTCCAAAAAATATAGAAAATGTATATGTATGTAGTTTTAATTGTTGATATAAATTCATCACTTGATAATCTGATTATTGAAGTGTTATGAACCACAGAAACAACCGGATTCCCTTGTCAGATACATTATAATGAACTCTCATATCACATCTTTAACCATGACTATTTTTGAGTCTTTTGTCATTTATAGTTATCATCCTGATGCTCTTGCAGAATGAGTTTTGCCCACAAGAAGATTCATGAAAAGGACTTTTGGCAAATACAGTTTTTTGATATCTTTAAAATCATGAAACTAAAGTAAGAATTTCCAGGACTAACAGAAAAGGCTGCATCCAAACAACTAGAATTAGTAATTTGGCACTGAATGAATTGAGGACGATGATTATAATTTTTGTGACTCTTATTTAAAATATTGCCGGTTCTCTAATGTTTGCTCTTCTAGATTGAGAAAGTTTTCTCTTAAAATATCTATGACTTACAGAAATGTGACAAAGTATTCCTTTCTGAACAAAGTTAAACATTCAACTTTTCTCCCTATCTGAACCCTCTGAAATTCAGAAACCTTCAGTGAGTATTCTTATAATTATTTGCATAAGTTCAATGAGAATCTGTTCTTATAACAGAACATCACCAGAAACGATTATTTTACCAAGGCTTTGACTGGAATGTCCTATTTGAGAAAGACATGCATCGACTCAGATATGACCAAACAGCTTTAAGAAACTAAGGTTGACTTAATGGAGCCAACGAAGCACCTTGAAAATGTTAGCCTGATACCTTGCTTACAGAGTTCCAAGCAATCTTACCAGGTGAATAAATAATGTCACTTACCGGAAGGTGCAGGAAATCTCAAGATATTTTGGGGACCTTTAGAGGAGGAATTCACCCAAATCTACAGGTATTGCAGGCAAGTCTGATGCCAAGTATTTGGCTTGCCTTTTGGCCTCGAGAATGTATTAAAAGTTCAATCTAGAGATTCCTTATGAAAAGTTTCAACAAAACAAGTTTTAAAGAATCTATATGGGGGGCGCCTGGGTGGCTTAGTCGGTTAAGCGTCCGACTTCAACTCAGGTCACGATCTCACGGTCCGTGAGTTCGAGCCCCGCGTCAGGCTCTGGGCTGATGGCTCAGAGCCTGGAGCCTGCTTTGGATTCTGTGTCTCCCTCTCTCTCTGCCCATCCCCCGTTCATGCTCTCTGTCTCAAAAATAAATAAACGTTAAAAAAAATTTTTTTTTAAAAAGAATCTATATGGTCAATCACTATTCTTGCTGAGCTTATGTAAACAATTAGGCCAAATTTGTTAAAAATGGACTTGTTTTTCAATGAATTAGTCTTGATTTGGCTATCATTGGAAATTAGGGTGATTTTAGAGAAAAAAATTATGTTTCATAATTTGTGGATTTAAATTCCAGTTTTGATTATCCTTGAATGCTTGTTGTCAAGCTAGACAACTTGAGGTATACTTCAGAGAAATTGCCACAATAGCTCATGTATGGACTATCTTCATGCTTGTTACTCTGTGGGGATAATAACAGGACCCCATAAGCATATGATTCTTTAGACAGCTGGAAAACGGGATGGATTCCCCAACAATTGTGTAACTCAATTATCACCTTGACCAATTCTGGGTGGCTGGGATGACAAAATCAATCCTTAAAAGCTGGAGCATACCCCATTCTGTGGGATTAACTAGGGACTTAATGGAAATACTGGATGGCCCCACTTTCTTTCTTATTGGATTGGTTGATACACTTGGGGATATCCTTATCTCCTGGGACAGGTCATCTCCCACTTGCCAATGATTCCTCATAACTGGAATATTGTTAAGACTAGACATCAAAGAGGCTTCTTGATGGCTTTATCCCTTAGCTGTATTTGTCCTAAAAGCCACATCTATTGATGTAAAATTGCAAGTAGAGGCTTTAGTCAAGCATACAGCAGACACCTTTAAGCCCAACACGTAGTCACCCACAAATTCAAAAGGTGGCCCTCCAAAACCAGCCTTTGATATCCTGACTGCAGCTCAAGGAGAAACTTATACTTTATTAAAACAGAATGTTATGTATATATTCCAGATTACCACAAAAATGTGACAGGGTTACCAGAAGAAATGAATACTCAAATTGACACTTTAAAGGATCCTTTCCTCTCCTTTAATGATTGGTTAAACTCCTGGACTGGAGGAGAATTTTGGACAACTATCAAAGATCTTTTGGGACTCCTGGGTGGCTTAGTCTGCTAAGGGTCCAGCTCTTGACTTCAGCTCAGGTCATGATCTCATGGTTCATGGGATTGAGCCCTATGTCAGGCTGTGTGCTGACAGCACTGAGCCTGCTTGGGATTCTCTCTTTCTCTCTCTCTCTCTCTCTCTCTCTCTCTCTTTCTCTCTCTCTCTGCCCCTCCCATGCTCTTGTTCTACCTCTCTCTCCAAATAAATAAACTTTAAAAAAAAATTAAATTTTAAAAAAATATCTTTTATTGGTGTCTGGGTGGCTCAGTCGAGTGAGTATTCAACTTTGGCTTAGGTCATGATCTCATGGCTTGTGAGTTTGAGCCCCACATTGGGATTGTTGCTGTCAGTGCAGAGCCTGCTTCAGATCCTCTGTCCCTCTCTCTCTGCTCTTCCCCTGTGTGTGATCTCTCAAAAATAAATTTAAAAAAATACATTTTTTAAAAAAAGCTCTTTTATTCAGGTTGCTCTTTCTCATAATAATAATAATTTTATTTTGTTGTTTTATCTGATGTCTCTCTGCCTGATGCCGCGATTCCTTCACTGCTATTAACTTCAAGCCAACAGATGATCCTTTCTATTCAGGGAAATTCATATTTGTTGTCTACCTTGGATTCAGTGCTCTGCCTTTCACAGTTTCTACATATAAATTCCCACTGACTAATGTTGACCCACAGGTAAGAACATCTCCACACCCCTCATTCAGCAGGAAGAAGCTACTGAAGATGAGACCTCCACCCAAATGCCAAGGATTTGTTATTGTTGGCTTGCCAGGTGGGGGATTTATAGGCTGCTTTGAGGCAATGGCTTAAGCAATGGGAACTTGAGCAAGGCAAAAGGGCCCACAGCAACCACCCAGCCAAGTACAAGCAGGCTCATTAAGCGACCCACCTCAAATTGGCAGTAGGCCCCAACTGACCAATGGGCTACTTACAACGAGTTACCAAAAAAGGGGAAATTCCATACAATCCCAGACTTCCTCACTCCACCCTACAACTATAGCCTCTCACCACTGCTTCATCAAGACAGTCTCTCCTTTGCTATCTTGTTCTCTGCTTCCTTGCAGTGTATTCAATAAACTTCTATCTCCTTTGTTCTGCCTCAGGTGAATTCTTTCACCTCCAGCCCCTATCCAATCGGAATGCACCACACTGTGTGAATTAAGCAATAGACATTTATTTCTCACAGTTCTGGAGGCTGGAAGTATGAGATCAAAGGGATGAGAAATTCAGTTTCTGGTGAGAGCTGTCTTCCTGGTTCTTCCAGATAACCACCTTCTCTTCTCACTGTGTGTTCACATGGCAAAGAGAGGGAGAAGAAGCAAGATTTCTGTTGTCTAATCTTAAATAGGCATTAATCCCATTTTGAGGGCCCCACTCTCATGATCTCATCTAAACCTAATTACCTCCCAAAGGCCTTACCTCCATATACCATCACATTGGGGGTAGGGCTTCAAATTTTGTCCAACACAAGACTCCAGTCCATAATATGTACCCCTTGATATGTATGTATTATGTAATGAGAAGGGTACTTTTTATCTATGGCATTCTTTCCCCAAATCAATAATCCTATCTAATCTATGAGAAAACATCAGACAAACCCAAATTGAGAGACAGGCTACAAAATCTCTGACCAGTACTCCTCAAAAGTATCAAGGTCATGAAGAACAAATAATAAAGATTGATAAAATTGTTACAGACCATGTTATAGACCTGGCAACTAAAGGTGGTACCTGGATTATAGGAACAGAAAAAGGACATCATGAAAAACCTGGTGAAATCTGAATAAAGTATGTTGATTACTTAATAGCATTGTATTGATGTTAATGTATTATTTTTGACAGACCTAAAAAGGTTAGGTAAGACATTAACATCAGGGGAAACTGGATAAAGGCTATACTATTTTGCAACTTTCTGTAATTAAAAAATCATTCCCCCCAAAATTTATTTAAACATCTTTGTTATTTGAAGATAGCTGGGACTTAAAAAGCCAAGATCTCTGAGAAAAGTGCATTGAAGTGAGCTTGGCCTTATGCCCAGTTTCCCTTTGAAGCATTAGCCATAGGGCTAATAAGTGCCATAGGGCTGAGAAGCTCAGAAGCCTTCCCACTGGGTCTTTGATGATTCATAAGCAGTGTTGAGCCTGAAGTCTTGGGAACTGAGCAGGTTCTCAGCAGTCCCACATGACTGGGAATAACAAAGCTGAAGTCCAGGGCTCACCAAAGAGTTGCAAGGACCTCAGAACTCCAACTAGTATCCCAGAAGAGCTACACCTGAGGAATGAAGGTGAAATGGAAATAGTCTGATCCTTCTATAGACTAAAACTTGGTTTCAAACCAACTCAGGCTCAGACTGGACTAAGGTGATCTGCTCTTATTCAAACTGCTTCAAGAGGCAGAAGTAAATCCTCTCTGGAGGAAATAACATCATGAGAGTTTCAAATTATTTCTACAATTTTTTATACACAAAGACTGGCATTCAGTAAAAAGATCTAAGTGATGTGGGATATGGTGAAAAGGCTAAACATATACAGAATTGGAATTTCAGAATGAGAGAAAAAGAGAGAATGGAAAAGCAGTTCTATTTGAAGAGAATATGGCTGAGTGGTAAAAGATATCAAATCTTGGGGCGCCTGGGTGGCTCAGTCAGTTAAGCGTCTGCGGCTCAGGTCATGATCTTGCGGTTTGTGAGTTCGAGCCCTATGTCGGGCTCTGTGATGACAGCTCAGAGCCTGGAACCTGCTTTGGATTCTGTTCTCCTTCTCTCTCTGCCCCTCCCCAACTTGTGCTCTGTCTCTATCAAAAATAAATAAATGTAAAAAAAATTTTTTTTAAATATCACGTCTTTGATATCTTAGATTCAAAAAGCTTTTTGAGTGTCAAGAAGAATAAATATAAAGAAAAACACATCTGGTTATACCATACTAAAACTGCTGAAACTCAAAGACAAAGAACACTCTTGAAAAGCAACCAGAGGGAAAAAGACACCTACTTTCAAAAGCACAATGATAAGATTGGCAGTTTTTCAACAGAAATTATGGAAGCCTGGAGGACAATTCAACAGAATCTTTACGGAGCTCAAACAAAATAATTCCCAACCTAGTCTTCTATTCTCAATGAATATATCCTTCCAAAATGAAGGTAAAATAAAAATATTTCCAGTCAAACAAAAACTGAGAATGCATTTCTAGCAGATGGGAATGAAAGAAATGTTAATGAGAGCTACATTAAGATTAACAGCTGACTTCTCATCAGAAACCACGAAGGCTAGGGATATCTGGATGACTCAGTCCATTAAGTGTCCGACTTCAGCTCAGGTCATGAGTGAGTTTGAGGCCCGCGTCGGGTTCTGTGCTGACAGCTCAAAGCCTGGAGCCCATTTCGGATTCTGTGTCTCCCTCTCTCTCTGTCCCTCCCAGGCTCATGCTCTGTCTCTCACTTCTTCAAAAATAAACATTAAAAAAATATTAAAAAAAAGAAGAAACCACAAAGACTAGAATACAGTGTAATGATATATTCAATATGCTGGGGGTTGAGGGAGATTATCAACCAAGAATTCTATATCCAGCAAAAGTATGCTTCAAAAATTTAGACATTCACAGAAAATTAATCTCTAGGAGACCTGATCTTTAAGAAATACTAATAAGAATGTTTCAAGCTGAAATGAAAGAACATTAGACAATAACTTGGACACACCCAAAGAAAGAGTACCATTGAGAGGAGCTGGGTGGCTCAGTTGGTTAAGCGTCCAACTTCGGCTCATGTTGACTTTGGCTCAGGTCATGATCTCGGGGTTCATGGGTTAAGCCCCACATCAGGCTATGTGTTGACGGCTCAGAGCCTGGAGCCTGCTTCAGATTCTGTGTCTCCTTTTCTCTCTGCCTCTCTCTCTCTGCCCCTTCTTCCCGCTCACACTCTGTCTCTCTCTCTCTCTCTCTCTCAAAAATAAACGTTTTTAAAAAATTTTTAAGGGGGCACTCGAGTGGCTCAGTTGGTTAAGCATCCAACTTCGGCTCAGGTCATGATCTTGCAGTTTGTGAGTTCCAGCCCTGTGTCAGCTCTGTGCTGACAGCTCAGAGCCTGGAGTCTGCTTCTGATTCTGTGTCTCCATATCTCTCTGCTCCTCCCTTTTTCATGCTCTCTCTCTTTCTTTCTCTCAAAAATAAACTTAAAAAATTGTTTTTAAAAAGAAAGAGTATCTGTGAAAGTAACTACGTAAATAAATACAAGACAGTATAAATGCATTTTTGTTTGTAATTCTTTTCTGCTCTGTTCTGTTTTTAAAAAGGCAACAATATAAAACAATAATTATAAAACTCTGTTAATGGGCTTATAATGTACAAAGATGTAATTTGTACGATAATAAAAGCACAAAGCCAGAGCAAAGGGATGAGGCTATATTGGAGCTAAGTTTTTATACAAAATTGAAATGAAGTTGATATTAATACAAACTAGATTATTTTATTTTTTAAGTTTATTTATTTTGAGAGAGAGAGAGAGAGAGACAGCCAGTGGGGGGGGGGGGGGGGAAGGGTGCAGAGAGGGAGGGAGAGAGAGAATCCCAAACAGACCCTGCACTGTCAGTGCAAAGCCTGACACAGTGCTTGAACTCACAGACTAAGATCATGACCCAATCTAAGCCAAAGTCAAGGGTCCAACGTTCAACTGATTGAACCACCCAGGTACCCCTAAACTAGATTGCTTTAAATTAAGATGTTAATTGCAATCCTCAGGGAACCAGAAGAAGAAGAAGAAGGGGTAGGGGAGAGGGAGAAGTAGAAGGATGAGAAGGTGATGGAGAAAAAGGAGGAGGAGGAGGAGAGGAAGAAGAGGAAGAGGAAGAAGAAGAAGAAGAAGAAGAAGAAGAAGAAGAAGAAGAAAGAGGAGGAGGAGGAGGAGGAGGAGGAGGAGAAGGAGAAGAAGAAGAAGAAGAAGAAGAAGAAGAAGAAGAAGAAGGGGAAGAAGATGAAGACAAAGAAGAGGAAGAAGAAGGGGAGGAAAAGGAGGAAGAGAAGGAAGAGGAAGGGGAAGAGAATTAAGCTAGTATACTATAAAATATCAATTTAATGTAAAAGGAAACAGTAATCCCAAAGTAGCAGAACAAAAAATATCTAAGATATGTAGAAAACAAATAGCAAAATGGTGGGCATAAATCCTACCTTATTAATAGTTACATAAAATATAAGCAGGTTAGACACTTTAACCAAAAGGAACAGATTGGAAAAATGGATTTTTCAATGATCCAACACTGTGCTGTATACAAGAGACACATTTTAGACTCAAAGATGCAATAGGTTAAAAAATAAAAGAATGGAAAAAGATATACCATTTAAATATTAACCAAAGACTGCTAAAGTGGCTATACTAATATCAGACAAAATAAACATTAAGACCAAAATTTTTACCATAGACTAAGAAAGGCATCTTGTAATGATGAAAGAATCAATCCATCAGGAAGATCTAACAATTGTAAGCATGAATATATGTGACAACAGAGCTCACAAATACATAAAATACAGGAGAAAATACATAAAATAGCATAAAGAGAGGGGCAAGGTAAATGGAGTTAAAATCTTCTAAGGACCTTCCACCATCAAGAAATATAAAAGTACTAATTTATGTTAGATTCTAATAGTCAAGGATGCATATTGTAGTCTCTAGGGTAACTCTTTAACGAATAAAAGAAAATATAACTAACAAAGTAATAGAAATGGAAAATTGTTGGGAAAGAAAACAAACAATTCAGGAGAAGAGAAGAAAAAGAAGAATGAACATTAAACCAGTCAGTTGCAGATTGAATGGTAGAGTTAAAATTTCAATATATTACACTTAATATAGTGCAAATAGGCTAAAAAAATAATTAAAAGATAAAAATTGTTCGTTGGGATTTTTAAAACTGTATGCTGTTTATAAGAGATTATTTTATGTAAAGATACAGAAAAGTTAGATATAAGAGAATGAGAAAAAATACAAATATTAACATTAACCAAAAAGAAACATTAACCGAAAGGAAACTGGAGAGGCTATTCTAATATCAGACAAAGTAGACTATAAGCCAGGAGCATTATCAGAAATAAAGAGAGATGTTTCATGGTAATAAAAGAGTCTATCCACTAGCACTATAAAAACTCTAAATCCAAAAGCACCTAACAACATCTCCTCTAATAATACAAAGTAAAAGCCATAGAATTAAAAGGAGAAATAAATTCACATCATACCAGGAGATTTTAACACAATTTTCTCCTAACTAATAAACAGACTAAAAATCAATAGATATAACAACTCAAACAACATGATTAATGCATCTCACTCAATGAACACATATGGAACATTACACTCAACAACTGCATAATATACATTCTTTTCAAGTATACATGGAAAAAAATTTTAAGTGAAAGTATGTTTGGCCATAAATCAAGTCTCAATAAATTTCAGAGAATTAAAATCACATGGGGTGTGTATCTCTGACTACACTGAAAATAAGCTAGATGTTAATTACAGAAGGAAAACAAGAAAGGTCCCTAAGAGTTTACAGTTTAAGCAGCATACTTATCAATAACCCATGGATCAGAAAAGAAATTACAAGAGAAATTAGAAAATATTTTTTAGGTTTATTTATTGAGAGAGAGAGAAAGAGGGCACAAATGGAAGGAACAGAGAGAGAGAGAGAGAGAGAGAGAGAATCCCAAGTAGCCTCCGCACTGTCCCCATGTGCACAGCCCCATGCCGGGCTTGAACTCACGAACCGAACCATGAGATGATGACCTGAGCTGAAATCAAGAGTCAGACACTTAACCAACTGAGCCACCCAGGCGCCTCTGGAAAATATTTTGAAGGAAATTATAAAAACAACATATTAATACTTCTGGGCTGCTGTTTAGGCCATGGTTAGAGAAAACAGTGTAGCCCCAAATGTATGTATTAGAAAAAAAAGCTTAAAATCAACTATCTAAGTATTCCAGAGCAAGTAGTTAGAAAATAGCAAACTAGATGCAAGGAAAGTGGAGGGAAGTAATGATAAAAGTAACAACAGAGATTAATAAAGTTGAAAACAAATCTGCAATAAAGAACATCAAATAATTTACATTTGGGATGCCTGGCATCTGAGTCATTAGAGCATGTGGCTCTTGATCCCGGGGTTGTGAGTTCAAGCCCCACACTGGGGGTAGAGTTTACATAAGAAAACATTTTTAAATTACATTTACAAGTCCCCTAGCAAAGCTGATTTAGAATAAAAATAGGAAAGACACAAAATACTGATACCAGGAACAAATTGGAGCATTATTATAGCTCTCACCTATTAGAAAGATAGTAGAAGAACATTATAAACAATATATGGCAATGAATTTGAAAATTTAAATAAAATAGACAAATTTCTAGAAAAACACAATTTACAAAAATTGACATGAGGTAAACAAACATATATATAAAGTATCTTAACTATATTGAAGAAATCAAATCTGTAGTTAAAAACCTTCCTACAATAAAAATTGTTAAGCCCAGGTGGCTTCCTTGGTGAATATACCAAGCATTTAAAGAAGAAACAACACCAATCATAAACTCTTTCAGAAAATAGTTGGAGACACATTTTCCATCTTGTATTATGAGATTATGTAAACTTAATCCCAAAATCTAACAAGGACATTACAGCAAAGGAAAATTAATTACCCACAGAACTTTCTCAGAAACATAGATGGAAAAAAAAAAAAAACCTAAAAAAAGAAAATAGCAAATCAAATTCAGTAACATATGAAAAGGGTAACATACCAAAGCAAAGTTGGGTTTATACCAGGAACAAAAGGTAGGGCTAACAGCTAAAAATCAGTCATTGTCATGGCACTTGGGTGGCTCAGTCAGTTGAATGTCCAACTTCGGCTCATGTCATGGTCTCATGGTTGGTGGGTTTGAGTCCCAAGTCAGGCTTTGTGATGGCAGCACAGAGACTGCTTCAGATTCTCTGTCTCCCTCATTCTCTGCCTCTCCACCATGTGCACTCTCTCTCTTTTTCTCTCTCTCTCCCAAAAATAAACATTAAAAAAATCTTAAATAAAATCAATAAAATCACTGTAACTCAGTATATCAGTAAAATTAAGAAGAAAAGTGCATAAAACATCAATAGATACAGAGAAAGCATTTGCAAAATTCAATCCCATTCACAATAAACAGCAAACTTTATTTTTTTACATCTTAAAAATAATTTTAGACTTCAAGAAAAGTTGCAAAAATAGTGCAGAGTTCCCATATACTCTTAAGTTAACTACCTGTATGTTATGGTAACCTTACATAACCATAGTGCAAATCAGGAAATTAATGTTAATACAATATGATTAATTAATTTATAGACCTTATTAACATTTTGCTAGTTTTCCCATTAATGTCCTTTTCTGATTCAGGATCCAATCCAAGATCCTGCTTTTTCTTTACTTGTCATGTCCTCTGAGTTTACTCCAATTTGAGAAAATTCCTTGATTGTTATTTTTCCTGACCTTAACACTTCCAAAGAGTATTACAAAATGATGTTATGCCAGAAGGTAACTTTCCTAATCTGACAAAGAATATATGTGTTTTAAATCTATAGCACACTTACACCCAAGAGGACGGTTATAATCAAAAATGTGGGAAATAAGTGTTGATAAAGACATGGAGAAATTGGAACCCTCATATATTTGCTGGTGGGATGTAAAATGTTTCAACCACAGTGGAAAGTAGATTGGTGATTCCCCAAACACATACACACCAGTTTGGTGGTTAAACACAGAATTAGTATGTGGCCCAGTAATTCCACTCCTATGTATATACCAAAAAGAATTGAAAACAGGGACTCAAACAAATCCTTTGTTTTTTTTTTTTTTTCAAACAAATCCTTTGAATGAATGTCCATAGCAGTGCTGTTCATAATAGCCAAAAAATTGAAGACAACTCAAATGTCCATCAACAGATGACTGTCCATCAACATTGTGGTATAGGTACCCAATGGAACATTATTTCACATAAAAAGAAATGAAGGACCAAGACACACTACATAGCTATATCTTGAAAATGTCACACTAAGAGAAAGAAGTCAAAAACAAAAGATAACATTGTATGATTTTATTTAGTATATGAAATATTTAGAACAGGTAAATCCAGGGGCGCCTGGTGGCTCAGTTGGTTAAACTTCTGGCTCCTGATCTAAAGTCAGGTCATGATCTCACAGTTTGTGAGTTTGAACCCCACTTCGGGCTCTGCACTGACAGTGCAGAGCCTGCTTGGGATTCTCTTTCTCCCTCTCTCTGTGCCCCTCCCCTGCTCATACATTATCTCTTTCAAAATAAATAAACTTAAAAAAAAAAAGATAAATCCATAGAAACAGAAAGTAGATTGATAATTGCCAGAAACAAGGGTTTGGGGGGAATTGGGAGTAATTGCTTAATGGGGACAAGACTTTATTTTGTAGTCTTGGAAATGTTTTAGAAGTAGATAGAAGAGGTGGTTGCAAAACATTGTGAGTTACTAAATGCCACTAACTTGTTCTGTTGAAAGTAGTTAATTTTATGTTATGTGAATTTCATCTCAAATTTTAAAATTCTATGGCAAACATCATAGTTAATGGTGAAATGTTAAAAATGTTCCATTGAGAAGAAAGATGCCCATTATCACCACTTCTATTTAACACTGTAGTAGAGGTCTTAGCCAGTGCAATAGTTATAAATAAGAAAAGGAAGGGGAAGAAGAAGAAAAAGAAGGGGTCAAGGAGCTGGTGGCGAGAAGGAAGGGAGAAATAAAATGTAAAGGATCAGTAAGGGAGAAGTAAAAATTGTCATAATGCATAGACAGCATTATTATATACCTAGAAGATCTAAACTAATTTACAGATAAACTATTACAATCTACGAGTGAATTTAGATACAAGGTCAAAAAATTTTTAGATCCATTGCATTTCTTTTTTTTTATTAATTTTTTTTTAATGTTTATTTTTGAGACAGAGAGAGAGAGAGCATGAATGGGGGAGGGTCAGAGAGAGGGAGACACAGAATCTGAAACAGGCTCCAGGCTCTGAGCTGTCAGCACAGAGCCCGACGCGGGGCTTGAACTCACGGACCGCGAGATCATGACCTGAGCCAAAGTTGGCCGCTTAACCTACTGAGCCACCCAGGCACCCCAAATCCATTGCATTTCTAATTAGAAATTGAAGAAAAAGTCAAATACCATCAAGGATGTAAAAGTAAAGGAATAAAGATAACAAAACTGTGCAGAACCTTTACACAAAAAATTACAAAACTTTATTAAGGAATATTAAAGAAGGTTTACAAAAATGAAAGGATATCTTAGGTTCATGAATTGAAATACTCATTATTTTTAAGAGATCATTTCTCCCTAACTTGATCTATAGATTTAGTGCAATCACAATTAAAAATCCCAGCAGTTTTGGGGGCACCTGGGTGGCTCAGTCGGTTAAGCATCTGACTTCAGCACAGGTCATGATCTCATGTTTGTGAGTTCAAGCCCCACATTGGGCTCTGTATTGGTATCTCAGAGTCCGGAGCCTGCTTCAGATTCCACGTCTCCTCCTCTCTATGCCCTTCCCATGCTCAGTCTCTCTCTGTCTCTCAATAATAAATAAACGTTAAATAAAATTTTTTTTTAACACCAGCAGTTTTTGGTTTTTGGGTTGGTTCTTTGTTTTGTATTTTAGGGTCAGAGGGTGAAGTTGGCAAACCAATTCTAGAATTTATAGAAAATACAAAAGGCCAGAAATAGCTAAGACCATAAGAATGCAGCTGGAAGACTCAGACTATATATAAGAAGATAGCATTGTACTGATACAAGATGTGAAAGGAATGTCCAGAAACAGGCCACACATTTATAGATGATTAGAACAAGGTGACACTGCAGTATAGTCGGGGAAAGAGGAGCCTTTTCAATAAATGGAGCTGGGTCAACTGAATATCCATTCAGGAAAAAAAATGCATCTTGGCTCCTAACTTAATACCATGCATAAAAATAAAATCCACATAGATTGTAGATCTAAATCTGAAAGATGAAACAATACAGCTTCTAGAAATTGGAATAAGAAAATATATCCATGTCCTTATATCAGGCAAAATTTCTTTTTTTATAATGTTTGTTTGTTTGTTTGTTTGTTTGTTTGTTTTGAGACGGGGGGGGCAGAGAGAGAGGGAGAGAGAGAATCTCAAGCAGACTCCATGCTGTCAGCACAGAGCCCCACATGGGGCTTGATCTCACAATCTGTGGGATCATGAGCTGAGCTAAAATCAAAGGCAACTAACAGAATGGGAGAAGGAATTTCAAATAACATATCAGATGAAGGGTTAGTATACAAAATCTATAAAGAACTTACCAAACTCAACACCCAGAAAACAAATAATCCAGTGAAGAAATGGGCAGAAGACATGAATAGACACTTTTCCACAGAAGACATCCAGATGGCTAACAGACACATGAAAAGATGCTCAACATCACTCATCATCAGAGAAATATAAATCAAAACCACACTGAGATACCACCTCACACCTGTCAGAATGGCTAACATGAACAAGTCAGGCAACAACAGATGTTGGTGAGGATATGGAGAAAAGGGAACCCTTTTGCACTGTTGGTGGGAATGCAAACTGGTGCAGCCACTCTGGAAAATAGTATGAAGTTTCCTCAAAAAATTAAAAGTAGAACTACCCTAAGACCCAGCAATTGCACTACTAGGTACTTATCCAAAGGATACAGGAGTGCTGTTTATAGCAGCACTATCAACAATAGGCAAATTATGGGAAGAGCCCAAATGTCCATTGACTGATGAATGAATAAAGATGTGTATATATACACAATTGAATATTACTCAGTGATGAAAAAGAATTAAATCTTGCCATTTGCAACAATGTGGATGGAACTAGAGTGTATTATGCTAAGCGAAATAAGTCAGTCAGAGAAAGACAAATATCATATGATGTCACTCATATGTGGAATTAGAGAAACTGAACACATGAACATAGGGGAAGGGAAGGAAAAATAAGATAAAAACAGAGAGGGAGGCAAACCATAAAAGACTCTTAAATACAGAGAACAAATTGAGGGTTGCTGGAGAGGGGAGTGAGGGAGGGAACAGGCTAAATGGGTGATGGACATTAGGAAGGGCTCTTTTCGGGATGAGCACTTGGTGTCATATGTAAGAGATGAATCACTGGGTTCTACTCCTGAAACCAAGACGACACTGTATGTTAGCTAAATTGGATTTAAATTATGAAAAAAAAAAAAAAAGAGTTGGACACTTAACTGACCAACCCACCCAGCTGCTCCCAGGCAAAATTTCTTAAACAGGACACTAACCACAAAATAATAACAGACAAATTGGACTATATTAAATTTCATAACTTCTGTTTATCAAACAACACCATTAAGAGAGTTATGGAATAAGAAAAGATTTTTGCAATACATATAATTGACACAGGTCTAGTATCCAAAATACACAAAGAACTGAAAATTTGTTCGAAATGATTAAGAATTCAACAGAAAACAGAAAAAAAAAAAAAAAAAAAAAAAGCAAATGTCTAGACCTTAAAAGAGGATCTCCAAATGGGCAGGAAACTTGTAAAAAAAAAAAAGTGTTTATTCTCAATAGTCATCAGGGAAACACAAAACTACAGTAATTTACTGCACACCCACCAGAATACCCCAAATGCCATACCATGTCTCAGCTTGGCAGCTCTGTGGTGGAACTGAGACTCTCAGGCACTGTTGGTGAGGGTGTAAACTGGTACAACCACTTTGGAAAATGCTTTGGTACTATGTATAAAAAGTGAATATAAGGACATCCAATAACTAGCTAGGTATATATACAATGAAATGTGCACATAGGCACCCAAGGTCATGTATGAGAATATGTATAGTGGCATTGCTTTTAAAAGACAAAAAATGGGATGGGATGCCTGGGTGGCTCAGTCAGGTGAGCGTCCAACTTCAGCTCAGGTCATGATCTCATGGTTTGTGGGTTTGAGCCCCACATCAGGCTCTGCTGTCAGCACAGAACCCACTTCAGATTTTCTGTCCCCCCCTCTCTCTGTCCCTCTCTCTCTTTTAAAAATAATAAACATTCGGGGGCACCTGGGTGACTCAATCAGTTAAAGCTTCTGTCTTCGGCTCAGATCCTGATCTCACAGTTCATGAGTTTGAGCCCTGCGTCAGGCTCTGTGTTGATAGCTCAGAGCCTGGAGACTGCTTCCATTCTGTGTCTCCTTCTCTCTCTGCCCCTCCCCTGCTCACACTCTGTCTCTCTGTCTCTCTCTCAAAAATAATATACATTAAATAATAATAACAATAAACATTTTCTAAAAAGACAAAAAATGGGAACAATCCAAATATTCATAAATAGGAGAATGGATGTAATATGTGCATATTCGTTCAGTGGATTACTACCCAGACGAATACAAATGAACTATGGGTACACCCAGATGGTCTCATAATGTTAAGGGAAAGAAGCTGAGCATAAAAGAGTATATACTTTATAATTCCACTGATGTAAAGTTCGGACACAGATCAAACTCATTTCTGATATTAGAAGTCAGAACAATGGTCCAGTGAGGAATGGAAAATGGCTGGCAGGGGGCACAAGGGTGTTCAGGGTTCTCTTCCATTAATTTGTCCGAACAGCAGCTATAGGAGTGTGCTCACTTTGTGGAGATTCATCAAGGTGCACATTTTCTATCTATGTTTATGTTTAATACATTTGCTTATTTTTAAGTGGATGTAGCTTACACACACCAAGCTTCAGTAAGTCTGTAAATACAGATGCACGAAAAAACCCCACATCTTGTTGCTGACCTTTGCTTATGCAGACTGCAACTCTAACCTTGCTTGAAACCCCCTACCACTTCCCAGCTCTTTCGTAGAGGCTCCAAAGGAAAACTTCCCAGTATTTACAAAATAGTCTGTCAAACATTTCGAATTTTGCAAATACCAGAAAACCAGTTGTGTAAAGAGTCAAAATCAAAATCCAAGTTAGGGCTCAGTTGGGAGAACCTGCTGTCAAAAATAAGACCACGTACTGCAATTAGTTTTCCAAATTTACCATAGTTTTTTCCTTTATATAAATCCACCTTATCCCCTTGAGCAGTTGTATAATAATCTCTTCTATAGCTTTACAGAGTTTCTTATAACAAATCACCTTTAAAGGGCATTTAAGTTATTTTCAGCTCTTGGCATTTGTAAAAAATCTCCCAGTGAATATTCTAGCACATACATCCTTTCCATTTGACTACTCCTTTTTCATTAGAAGAAATTATTTGAAGTTACAATATTAAGTCAAAGAGTGCACAGGTGCCTAAGAGTTTGGATACATGTCACCAGCTTGTCTGTAGAAAGGCTGTCAGCATTTACCCCACCACCCTGGCCAACACTGTCTACTGTCAGTCTTTTTAATCTTTGCCAAATCTGATGCATGAAAATAACATCTTGTCAGTTTAATCACCATTTCTGTTACTATCAGCAAGATTGAACATAGATTTAGTGGTCACTTACAGTTCTGTTGTGGAATCTCCCATTTTTAGTGAGGTCTACTTCTTAGGAATTTTTAATTTTGGGGGCTTTTGTTTGTTTTGTTTTGTTTGCTTGTTTATTTTACTTTAAGAGAGAGAGAACGTGAGCTGGGGAGGAGCAGAGAGAGATGGAGAAAGAGAGAATCCCAAGCAGGCTCCACACTGCCAGCACAGAGCCCAATGCAGGGCTCGAACTCACGAACCGGGAGATCATGACCTGAGCCACAATCTAGAGGCAGATGCCCCACCAACCGAGCTATCCAGGCGCCCCTACTTCTTACAAATTTTGAAAGAGTTGTCCATATTTGACAGAGATTAACCATATTTCTATCACATATGAAGCAACTATTATTTCTCAGTTTGATATTTGACCTTACGCTTTATTTTGTGCTCTGTCATGTAACACAGAAATTCTTAATTGTCATAGGTAAAGTCTGTCCATGTTTCCCCTTGATTTCTTTTTTTTTTTTAATTTTTTTAATGTTTAGTTTTGAGAGAGAGAGAGAGAGAAACAGAGTACAAGCATGGGAGGGGAAGAAAGACAGGGAGACACAGAATCCCAAGCAGGCTCCAGGCTCTGAGCTGTCAGCACAGAGCCTGACACAGGGCTCAGACTCATGAACCATGAGATCATGACCTGAGCTGAAGTCGGACGCTTAACAACCGAGCCACCCAGGCGCCCCTTCTTTTGATTTCTGTCTTTGGTATCAATGCCAAGAAATGTTTTCCCCACCCCAAAGTCCATAAAAGTATTTTCATCTGTTTTCCAAGCCAAGGTCACACTGCCCATAAACAATAAAGCCAGAATTTGGTAAGTTCGTCTTACCTAATACCGTGTGTGTGTGTGTGTGTGTGTGTGTGTGTGTGTGTGTGTATGTGTGTGTTAACTCCTAATTATACTGCTAGGAGTAACAGCAAGTATCTCTGGGTGTTAAGAATATAGGTTATCTTTAACTTATTTTTACTTACCTGTATTTTCACACATCTGTACAATAAAGTATGATTATATACTAGTTAAGAGCAGGGACTCAAGACAGACAGCTCTGTTACTTCTGAGCCTCATGGCTCCAGGAAACTTACCTCTGTTTCTGGATTTACTCATAAAATGGGGGAAATGATAGTACCTACCTTGTGAAATTTTGTTCAAATTAAATGGATTTAGATGTGTTAGAGCAGTGCCTGGTATGTCATAAATTCAATATAAGCTTTTGTTTTAGTGAACGCATGCCACTTATATAATAAAAACTAAGGTTATTTTTAAAATGAGAATCTGCTGTTATTAGGGCAAGGAACTGAAAAGCCCATTAGCCCAGTTCCCTGGATGGCTGTCCTGGGATTCCAGGACAAGCTACTCACTGCCCAGGCCTCACACTCAGCTTGGTCAGATCAAGCCCCCAAGAGGACACAACAGCCATACTCCCTGCCCCCAGCCATGGCCCCTATCTTTTTTCCAAGCATCAGAACTTTCTGATCCTAGCAAGCTTTTTAGGTAAAGAACAAATATTTGGAGGACAAAAAGAAAAAGGAAAAGTGAAGAATTCATTCTTCAGACATTTCCTGAGTGCCTGTTGGGTGTGATCTATCTGGCTAGGTAACTGCTGCCATATATGAGGATAGACTGTGCATTAGTCACTTAAGGGACATTATCTCATGAAAACTCTCTCTCTCTCTCTCTCTTTCACACACACACACACAAACACACACACTCTCTCTCTCTCTTTCTCTCTCCTTAAGACAGACACAACTGTATCCCCATCTTACAGAGAAGGAAACTAAAGGTAGGTGACTTGGCCCAAATCCCCAAAGGTAGTAAGTGGGAGGGTCAGCATGTCCAGAGGTGGCTTGACTCCCACTGCATTCTACTGATTCCACTGTGCTGTTTCTCCTCAGGGTTCTCTGAGACCTGAGCTCTGCTGAGTTTGAAGTAGTCATTGGAAGGATTATCTTCAAAGGAGAGAGGTATGTCTGCTCTGCCCTTCCTGGTGAGTGATCTTTCTCTCTCTCTCTCTCTCTCTCTCTCTCTCTCTCTCTCTCTCTGCCTCTGATACAAAGTACATTATTTGGGAAGACACTGGGGCATCAAAGAAGGCCTAGCCAGGCAGGCATTTGGAGGATCCAACCAGCTTCCTCAGTAGCATACCCACACATGGCCACAGGGAAGGAAAGGGCTCCTGGGTTGCCCTTCACCTGCCGGCTTGGCCAGGGGTCCTGACCAGGGACCCACCATGCTAGGCTCTTCACAGCCAATCTAGGGACACCTGGAACAGCCCATCACTCCTGCCAGGCTAGGCATGTGCACGCTGCAGCTTTCTCCACAGCCTGACTTCACACATCTCTGGGCACCAGGGGCTCTGTTCCCAGCACCAGCCTCAGTGGAATCGAGCCAAGGAAGGAGGTGGAGGTCCTGGAAAGTGTGCTCAGTGTGAAAAGCACTCTTATTTTGGTTTCTCATCCACCATGAGGTGAGACAGCATCTTGTTCAGGCCTCTCCAACCCAAGCTACCCACGCCCACCCAGCAGCTCTCCTTTTCCTCCACTGACCCAAGAGGAAAGCTGTTTTCAGACTTCTAGGAACCAAATACTCACAACAGGGGCTTTGAAATTATGGGTCCTCACTCTATGCTAGAAGCCTGTTTTCTTTCCCAGACCCTTGGCTCCCTGTGGAAGGTCTGGGGCAGAGGAAGGACAAGACAGGGTGACAGGTGCCTGCCAGGAGACCTTTAAGTCCAGGCAGTGGCCTGCCAGCCACGTCCAAAGCTCTGAGGTCATTTCCCCTGATACCAGAGACTTGGCGCCTGCTGGAACCCTTGGTGGATTAGAATGCCAGGAGTGCCCCGGATCTGACACCTCACACCCTGGCGCCTGGCAACAAGGCCTGGGAGGAGCAGGCTGCCCTCTGCTTCTCAGAGCCCATGCCCTGTTTCAGGGGCAGGACCCCCCCCCCCAAGGCTGAGGCAGTGGGGAGGTTGTGAGTTGCCAAGACCCTGCCTGTGCCCTGCAAGGCTGACCTTGGACTCAGGGACACCCAAATGGCAAGGGAAAATGCAGACCCCTTCTGAAGACCTCAGAATCTCTGAAATGGAATCCAGCTTACACCCTTTTAGTGTTGATGCCACCAACAGTTGCTAGGAGACAGCGGGCATCACAGGTGCTGGCAAGAGGGGATCCCCAGAGCTCTGTGCAATGCCTGGCTCCTGGCAGCTGCCTGGGTTCTGCCCACAGCCTCAGCCTTCTGCCAGAGCCAGAGGTCGCAGCCAGAAGCCGGGGACTTTGCTGAGAAATCACTTACTTGGGAGTATGCAGGCTAAGCCTGGCAAACCTCGGAGAGGAGGCCAGGATGGCGGAGAGGACATCAGATCTGGACACTAAGCTGTGGGATCTTGGTGCCTCCCTACCTGGCAAATCACATAACTTCTTTGAACCTGAGTTTTCTTCTCAATAAAATGAGGATAATTAGACAATGTCAAGTGATCTTCCAAAGGGATTGTTAGAATTAAAAGAGACAATGGCTGGAGAGGCTCAGTGAGTTATAAGGTAGGGTTCAATGCCAGCCACCGTCATCAAAAAATAAAGAACTGGACTTATGGCTCCTTGTGAAGGAAGACACACCCATCCTCCACTTGGCCAAACAAGCTTTACCAAATCATGTCCAGGGTGATCCCATTCTGTTATAAATATATAAATGTATACGTTATCCAATGATCTGCAAAAATGACAAAACAGTATTTTAAGTGATACATTTTATTAAATATAATTCCTCAAATTACAAATAAAATCTGTGAATAAAGGTGTCATCTCACATATGGTCTAGGGGAAGTTATTCACAATCTGTTAATAACTATCTCAGTAAGAGGAGATTGTAGGTGGTTTTTATTGTATTCTTTTTGCTTATCTGTATTTTCTATAATTTCTGCAATGATTGATTGCCTGAGTGCTTTTTATCATCAAGAAGACAAAGGGGGGTCTGGACTGCCACTCTGGAGAGGGGGCTACTTCAAACTGGAAGACCAATTGTTCAGACTTCTCCAGTGGGGAACCCAGGCTTCTCTGGGGCTGCTGTTTCACAGATCCTGTTTTCAAGGAAATCTCCCACAGAAGCCCAGTGTGCCCACGGGAAAGGGAGGCATTGTGTGCTGTGGAAGGGGCTCAGACTCAGATCAGAGAGCCTGCACTGTACAGCTTTAGACAAGCCCCCAGACTTCAGCTCTTTAACACTTGCCCACAGGCTGTCTTTGTGAGCAGTGCCTGGCACACAGCAAAGAGACAAAAATTTACTAGCAATTGTTATTTTTTAAATTAGTTTTTAATGTTTTTATTTATTTTTGAGAGAGAGCAAGACAGAGTGCAAGTAGGGGAAGGACAGAGAGAGAGGGAGACACAGAATCTGGAGCAGGCTCCAGGCTCCTAGCTCTCACCACAGAGCCCGACACAGGGCTTGAACTCACAAACCACGAGATCATGACCTGAGCCAAAGTCAGACGCTTAACCAACTGAGCCACCCAGGTGCCCCAAAATTTGTTAGCAATTATTAAACAAAAAAATATTTTTTAATTAATTAAACAAAATATTATTTATTGACATTAAATTTATTAATACTAAAATATTAATTAAACAAAAATATTTTAAAACAAAAATAAAGGCAGAACGCTCTGGTTAAAATGGTGTGGAGCCTCCTTGATCCTCTGCAGTATTTCTGAAGGGATCTCCAGGGAAGTCTGAGCCAAAGGCCAGAGTCTGAAACCCTCTGTAGAAGTAGGTTCACTGAGCCAGGGGGTGCGAGGTGGGTCAGGAGGTAGCATGCTCAGTCCAGACTGGGCTGCTAGCAAGTTAGTAAATCATTTTATCTCTCTGTGCCCTGTTTCTTCTGCAAACTATACATGAATGGTTCTCAACGAGGTGAGAAAACTTTTGTTAGGGGGAGGGGTTTGGTTTTGATTTATTACAATGATTGTTGAACAGTCCCTCCTCTGTCCTGTGGCCAAACTTTCAATGGCCCCTCCAAACAGCCTCATAGATGAAATAGTTGTTAATGATTCTGCTTAATAATCTGTTTTTATAAACATTTTATATGTTTATGTATAAACACAGAGTATTTTTGCAGTTTTAACCAATACCGTGTTTTCTGGGATTGCAACCCCTTTGTAAATCAAGGAAAGGTGTATTGTTTTGTACATTACTTTGCCAAGAGATTTCAGAAAATCAAACACTTTGGGCAGCACAGCTTGTGGTATTTGACTTACCAAAACATCACATCACGAAACAATGCATTTATGATGGTTCCATGCACAAGCGCAAGCATCTAGTTCATTAATTTTGCTCGTGCAGTTGGGCCAGGGCATTTATATGTTCAAAAGCCCACTATTTGAAGTTATAAAGTATTTTTCTTTTTTTTTTTTTTTTTTTATTATGTTTATTTTTTTTATTTTATTTTTTTTTTAATATATGAAATTTACTGTCAAATTGGTTTCCATACAACACCCAGTGCTCATCCCAAAAGGTGCCCTCCTCAATACCCATCACCCACCCTGCCCTCCCTCCCACCCTGCCCTCCCTCCCACCCCCCATCAACCCTCAGTTTGTTCTCAGTTTTTAACAGTCTCTTATGCTTTGGCTCTCTCCCACTCTAACCTCTTTTTTTTTTTTTTTTTTCCTTCCCCTCCCCCATGGGTTTCTGTTATGTTTCTCAGGATCCACATAAGAGTGAAACCATATGGTATCTGTCTTTCTCTGTATGGCTTATTTCACTTAGCATCACACTCTCCAGTTCCATCCATGTTGCTACAAAAGGCCATATTTCATTTTTTCTCATTGCCACGTAGTATTCCATTGTGTATATAAACCACAATTTCTTTATCCATTCATCAGTTGATGGACATTTAGGCTCTTTCCATAATTTGGCTATTGTTGAGAGTGCCGCTATAAACATTGGGGTACAGGTGCCCCTATGCATCAGTACTCCTGTATCCCTTGGATAAATTCCTAGCAGTGCTATTGCTGGGTCATAGGGTAGGTCTATTTTTAATTTTCTGAGGAACCTCCACACTGCTTTCCAGAGCGGCTGCACCAATTTGCATTCCCACCAACAGTGCAAGAGGGTTCCTGTTTCTCCACATCCTCTCCAGCATCTATAGTCTCCTGATTTCTTCATTTTGGCCACTCTGACTGGCGTGAGGTGGTATCTGAGTGTGGTTTTGATTTGTATTTCCCTGATAAGGAGCGACGTTGAACATCTTTTTTTTTTTTTTTTTTTTTTTTTTTCTTTTTTTTTTTAATGTTTATTTACTTTTGGGAGAGAGACAGAGCATGAGCAGGGGAGAGGCAGAGCGAAAGGGAGACACAGAATCCAAAGCAGTCTTCAGGCTCTGAGCGGTCAGTACAGAGCCTGACATGGGGCTTGAACTCATAGACCACGAGATCATGACCTGAGCCAAAGTCAAACACTTAACCAACTGAGCCATGCAGGTGCCCCAAGTACTTTTCTTTCATATACGGAATGCACATAGGGTCAGTTATGTATGTGTACGTTTCAGATCAATAAAAAGGGTTTTTACAATATTTTTCCAATATATTTGTTATTAAAGCGGCGGGGGGGGGGGGTACTTTGAGAACTATATCAAATTGTGGGAGGAAGCTCAGAGAAGGCACAGAGGTGTGGGGATGAGAGCTGAGAGCCAGTGCAGGTAATAACATCACAGATGCTTTACTGGTTGGTGGGAGGAATTCCAAAGCCTTCCTTCGAGATGGGCTGGGGCAGCTGGAGTCAGAACCAATGGCCCCGTCCTGGAGCTGCTCTCTGTCTGAGGCTCCCAATCCAAATGGGATTTACCAGCTGAGAAAATCCCTTGTTAAACTGAACTCACAAGACTGGGAGTATCCTGATGATATTCTCAGTGTTGATGGCTTCCAGTCGGTTGTATCCATCAACCAGAACTGAAGCATGATGGGAGGCAGGTGCCTCAAGCAGCATTGAAGGGCAGTCCATAACGTTCTGGTTGCCAGGGAAAACCCAGCAGCTGGAGCTGGGAGCTCACAGGCCTAGGGCTGTGAGGGCTCACACTCTAGGACAAAAGGTTTCAATAGTTGGTCCTTGGGGCATCTTGTGGCTCAGTCAGTTAAACATCCAACTTGGGCTCAGATCATGCTCTCGCGGTTTATGAGTTCAAGCCCCACATCAGGCTCTGTGCTCACAGCCTAGAGACTACTTTGGATCCTCTGTCCCCCTCTGTCTCTGCCCCTCCCTTGCTTGCACTCTCTCTGTATCTCAAAAATAAATAAACAAAACGAACAAAAAAGAACAGCATTCTTAAAAAAAAAAAAGTTGGTCCTCACCTTGTGGCCTAAGGACCAATAAGAAATAAAGGGCAACATGTGTATATCAATGTAGAAGGTGTCAAGAGTCTTCTTCAAAGCACCATCGTTAAATCTGAAGTCATGACTTTCTATTGTTGGATTAACATTACCTTGTTTTATGAAATAATGGTGATGGTAAAGGAGGTCGGACATTTTCATAAACACCCTTTATAAGGCCAAAGAGTTAGCGGCCCCTTCGATGACTCCTCCACTTACTTGATCTCTCCCCTACTCTCCCTCTCCCTCTCTCTGTCTCTCTCTCCTTCTGAAACCCAAAAGTCTTGGAATAGAAGGAAACGACATGATAACTGACAGGTTCAGTAAAATGGCACAAGAGCCATCGCCAGTGGCACAGTGAGGTCACACACAAGGGCGTGGTTACTTTCACCTGGGGAAACTTCACAAAGGAGGTGATGTCTGAGCTTAGTCTTGAAAATTCAGGGGCTGCTTGCCAGGGAATAGATGGATGGTTGGGGGTGGGGTGATGGTTGGGAGTGGAGACATGCCCGGAGGTTACCCCGGAGAGCCACCTGTTTGAGATGTTGCCATCAGAGTGTCTTGTCCAAGAGGGGCCATGTCAGGCCATGAAGCCAGAGCAGTCATGGGAAGCCAGGTAACAGCAGGCCTTGAGGGGCAAGCTAAGACCCATGGATTCCAGTCTCTGAATTGATGTCCTCAGCACCAAACAGTTACTGTCTAAGATTTAAAATTCCATATTGAACATAGGCAGGAGGGTGAGTCAGGGGGCAACCTGCCGGTGGGACAGACACCATTCCAGGGGAACAAGGAATCTCCTTCCAGAAACTCCTTGTGTGGGACGTAAACAGGCCTTCCCCAGACCACCGGCAGAGGGGTTGGGGGGGCCTGAGCCACTGGATTCCCCAAAGCGACAAGAGATCTGTTATGCAGGCTACTTCCCAGAGACAAAACAGCAAGTTTTGCTGAGGATGATGGTGCCCACACTCTGTCTGGAGAGAAACGTGCCCTCTACGCACCATGTAGCCAGTCAAATTTATATACACATACATACATATATATACAAATTTAATTTTGTTCCGAGCCTCTATTATGCTAGGTAGCAGAAATGTCAGGCCAACTGGGAGCACTCACCCTTTTTCATAGGTTGCCCCTAATTTCTGGGGGGTTTACCCAGGACTTATTATTGAGGACCCAGAATCCCGTCTGTCTGGGGGCCAGCCCTCCTCAGTGCTCTCAGTGTAGGGTCTCTCTTTGTGGTGTGATCATTTCACTGCTCCTCACTCTTGGAAGCTGCCTGGGGCCCTGGCGTTTTCTTGGTGCTTTGCCATGGCCCCAGAGTCCTTCCTGGGAAGAGTCCCTCTACAGACCACCGATGGCGGCTTCAGGGCTTCCCCTCTGCTCTCTCCCCTCCCCCCCACCCCTGGGGGAGGGGTGTTGGTCTTACTCTTCCTGTGCCCCTTCCACCTTTAGTCAGCTTCTCCTTTCTGTGTGTCCAAAGGCACAGGCTTTTGGATCTCAACAGTCAGGAAAAGAATATTTATTCCTCCGCTTTCATCACATCCTTTCCCGGAGGCATCCAGCAAGTCTGGGCTTCGCTGCCTGAATATGGCAACAGCAGCCACGGGTGGGTCTGGATTCTTCTCTGTTGAGGCCCTGGGATCCTTTGGATTGTTCTGTGCCAGATATTTGCTTCTTCATTTGGTTCCCTCCCCAATTATTAAAGCAAAACAAAACAAAACAGCCACAAGCTCTCTGGCTCTGCAGCAGTCCTCGCCCAGCACGGTCTCTGGAAAGCCATTGGTGTTCTCTGCCAGAGGCCTTGCTGCCCCCACGCTGCTCTGCCATGGGCATGGGGCACGGGAGATGGACCACAGGTGTGTGCACGGTGAGTGTGTTGGGGCAACTGGGAACTGGGAAACTTGCCGGTCCCTCACTCGTCCCTCTGGCTCTCTCAGTCCAGGGCTCAGAGATGTTGTTTTCTTGGCCACTATCTGGTTTCTGTGCCTTGGATAATAGATTACTAATGGGGAAAGGCTGTTTTGCTTATAGTTATTGCTAAAAATGAAGGGATGTTTCAGGGCCATTTTTCACTTAAGAAATGTTTCCTCCAACCACCAACCAACCTCTTATCCTCCAATAAGCTGTCACCTCCAAAGTAACAGCTTTTTTGTCCTCCTGGTTTTTCTTTCAATCCAAATTCCAGAAACAGAAGTTGCCTTTCTTGGAGATGTAAGAGTTTGTGGTTGGGGCACATGGGTGGCTCAGTCAGTTGAGCATCTGACTCTCGGTTTCATCTCAGCTCATGATCCAGGGGTGGTGGGATCGAGCTGACAGCATGGAACTTGCTTAGGATTCTGTCTCTCTCCCTCTCCCCTTCTCCTCCACTCGTGTTCTCTCTATATAAAAAAAATAAATAAATACAAAAAATAAAAAAAAGATTTTGTGGTTAAGAGATTGGGTTCTGTTTTCACCACTTAACACCTGATAGCTTTGGAGAGGTGCCTTGCATACCCTGAGCCTCAGTTTCCTCATCTGTACACTGAGAGTGCTAACAGCACCTGCCTCAAGGAACTGCTGTGAGGATTAGATGAGTGAATAATGAGAAGTGCTTAGCCCTCTGTCTGTGGCACAGCCAGGCCTCAGTGCAATTCGGCCTAAATAGTCATGTGACAAAATTATTACTTCCCTCTGGCTCTTGGAACTGATGAGGAAACTGACATCAGGGATTCAAGATTTTAAACTAAAGACAATGCTCATGGAGGAAGTGAGAAAGGGAAATGCTCAAGATGTCAGGCCACATGACATCATCTCAACTATAAACAGCAGCGGAGCTAACAAATCCCCTCATCCTGTAAAACAAGGTGCCCCTTCCTTTATGTCACTTGAAGGATAAATAGAGCCCCACCCCTTCCCCCAACAGAGGCAAAGGGAAGCAACTGGAGAACCAAGTTTGTACCAACGGAGAGGGAGCACCCAGGTGGGTGCCTACTGCTCTACCCCACCTGTGTTTGCAATTGCCCCCCAGCCTGCCTTCGGCAACTCGGGGGCTGGAGTCCCCACCACGGGCTTCTGAGTCCCCACTTTGGCAGGCTCATGGATAATCCTGCAGTGTGGACTGCCAGGATGGGGTACTTGGACAAGGGAGAAACAGAGAAACACCTTTGTCCATGGATTGCAGAAGCATCCCTTGGCATTCCAAGGCTGGACGCATCCTCTGGAGTCCAATGCCTCCAACCTCTCTCTGCCTTGATCAGACAGCCCGGCTTCTTAGCCACCCATGACTAATCATCATCATTCATGTTTCTTTTGAGCATTTATCACACGTGTGGCACTTTTTTTCTGAATACTAGTCACTCCTCATACCAACACAACAAGGTCCCTGAGACTTCCTCCAAAACCCTGTCCCAGAGGCCCTACAGGAAGAATCCATTGCTCTCTGTGAAGCTGGCAGAAGAGGTCAGGCCACAAATATCTGTTGAGCACTTATTGTGTATCAGACCCTGTTCTGAAAAAGACACAGTGTTGCATTGCTGCCTTTAGACAACTAACTTCAAATGGATGAAGGTGGACAAAGGGGAAGTACAGGATGCCGCTGGGAAGAGTTAACCTCCTCCAACGTCCCCAGCACCAGAGCCCAGGCCAGTCACTGAGCAACTGTCTGGTCAATTGCTCCATCTTCTTGGCCACTGTTTCACATCACCATGTGTGCCCTTTCCTCTGGTGGGTAGATGGTTGAGCAACTTCATGGTGAGAGAGTTGGGAATGGATTCTGGTGTGTGTCCAGACTGTGAGCTCCTCAAGGGCAGGGAAATATCTCATACTAGCACTTTAGTGCCCAGTAGAGGACATTCAGGAAACGAAACCATTAATAAAATGAAAAGGCAGCCTACTGATTGAAAGAAAATATTTTCAAATCATATATTCAATAAGGGGTTAATATCCAAAATATATAGAGAACTCCTATAACTCAATAACAAAAAGCAATCAATTAAAAATGGGCAGAAGATTTCAATAGACATTTTTCCAAAGAAGACATCCAGATGGCCAACAAGTACATGAAAAGATCCTCAACATTACTAATCATCAGGGCAATGCAAATCAAGACCATGGTGAGGTATCCCTTTGCATCTGTTAAAATGGCTATTATCGAAAAGACAAGAAAGAAGTGTTGGCAAGGATGTAGAGAAAAGGGAACCCTTGTGCACCGCTGGTGGGAATGTAAATTGCTGAAGCCACTATGGAGATTCCTCAAAAAATTAAAAATAGAAAAACCATACCATCCAGCAATTCCATTTCTGGGTAGTTATCCAAAGAAAACAAGACACTACTCAAAAAGATATCTGCACCCCATGCACACTGCAGAATTATTTATAATAGCCAAGACATGGGAACAACCTAAGTGTCGATGGATAGATGAATAGATAAAGAAAAGTATAGGGACGCCTTGGTGGCTCAGTCGGTTAAGCATCCGACTTCAGCTCAGGTCATGATCTCATGGTTCATGGGTTCGAGCCCCACATCGGGCTCTGTGCTGACAGCTCAGAGCCTGGAACCTGCTTTGGATTCTGTGTCTCCCTTGCTCTCTATCCCTCCCCCCACTCATGCTCTGTCTCTGTCTCTCAAAAATAAACACTAGAAAATTTAAAAATATAAAATTCTATATATAATTCCATTCATGTGGTGACAAATGGTAAGTTTTCATTTTTTAGTGACTGAATAATACTTCATTTTATATGTATATAATGAAATAATATAATATATAATTGTATATAACAAAGTATTATTCAATCATAAAAAAGAATGAAAACTTACTATTTGTCACAATTTATCTTGAGAGCATTATGTTAAGTGAAATAAGCCAGACAGAGAAGGACAAATACTGTATGATCTCACTTATATGTAGAATCTATAAACAAAACAAAACAAAACAAAACAAAACTCATACAGGTAACAGAGAACAGATTAGTAGTTGCCACATGCAGGGTTGGGGTGTGGGCAAAATGGGTGAAGGTCATCAACAGGTACAAACTGCCAATCAGAAAATAAAAAAGTTGTGGGGATATAATGTACAGCTGGTAACTACAGTTGATAATACTGCATTGCATATTGAAGAGTTACTAAGGGAGTAGACGTTAAAAATTCTCATGATAAGAAAAAACAACTTTGTAGCTACGTACGGTGATGGGTGTTAACTTGAGTTATTGGGGTGATTGATCATTTTGCAATGTATACAATGATTGAATCATTATGTTATATACCTGAAATTCTTAAAATGTTATATGTCAATTACACCTCAAAGAAAAAAACACCATGAAATGATGAAATAAAAAAGGAATAAATGTGGATGTGAATTAACACAGGAAGGAACAACGGAGTGGATGAAGGCTTCACCACTGCCTCCTGTAAAATAACATTTTAGGGGACTGGAGCTATTTGCCATTCTTCCCTGTCTGGTGACTACTTCAGTGTTTGGCTCATGGTAAGCGCTCAATAATATTTGTACAGTGAAGACATGGATACATATCTAGACAGGTATATCTGTCACAGTATACAGTATAGTGTATAGTTATACACTGTATATATACTATGTACATATAGAGTGTATGTACTCTCTAAATATTTGACAGATAAATTAATGAAATTATTAACAATAGGCATACCACTTAGGAAACGACCAAAGTAATTTTTCTCAGCATCTTCTATTAATGTTTACTGGTAACAGATTTTCTTTTTTTTTTTTAATGTTTATTTATGTTTATTTGAGAATGAGAGAGACAGAGCACGGGTGGGGGGGGGGGCAGGGGGAGGGACAGAGAGGGAGGGAGACGCAGAATCCGAAGCAGTAACTACACAACTGTTTACTCACTTTTTTGGAATTTCTTAGCAAGGTAAAAAAAAAAAAAAAAAAAGCAACAAAACTGAACCCATGGAGAGGAAAAGGGGGCTAAGTCTAAATCTAAAAAATTCTCTATGTGAGCATCCAAGTAGACTAGGAAGTCTTTCAGTTGCCTCCTGCTGGGGCTGGGGCTGTCACAGGGAGAGGAGGGGGACCAAGGTGAAGGAGATGGTCCACTGGGCCAGAATGCACAGCATAGCCATCTCAGCCATATTCTTTCTGGGGATTGACTTTTTGCAACATCATTATTCGATTTCCATACGATTTTACAAGATGCAAGGTAAATATTAGTACAAGTACTTCTTTGCAAAAAGTAGTCATTTAATTTGATGAAATATGGTTCACGGTGATGCATGATGTTTGGACAAGCCAACTTCTACAAAGTCAACATTTATGAGACTCAAAGCAGCTTCCTCTGCTAAATAAAGCCATCCTGCCTCTGCTTAGCTTGAACCTCCGTCAAAGAGAGTCAGAGACAGAATGGGGAAACAGAGAAAGGCCCATCCATAAGCAGGTTGGAGTTGAAAAACCAAGGCTGAGAGCAGACACTCCCTGCCCCAGTAAACCGTCACCCATCCGGCTCTCCATAGTGGTTGCTCAAGAGTTCATGTTCATGATCAATCCCTCTTCTTGCTCTCCACCTCATGTGAAGGCTGAGCAGGGGGAGATATTCCTTTGCCACCCTCCTCAGGAAACTCTTCCTTCCTCCTCCTCCTTCCTCTGTGGGTAGGGATATTTGCTTTAAAGAAAAACACAACGCAAAAACATCAGGAAAGGTGTGGATGTGCAGAGAAAGGGGTCCTTGCTTCCTACTCCACCTGTTCAGGGGAAGGAGAAAGAGGGGTACAATGCTGCTGCTCACCACTCCCCCCCAGCTGTCTGCATCTGGCACCAGCATCAAGCCTGAGGCCACAGGTCAGGGAGCATCATTTGGATACTCATGGAACCAAGTCTGAGTGGCTCCCACCCACCTCCTCTACTCTGTCCCAACCCAACAGAACTTCCCAGCTTGTTCGCCTCCCAGGAGTGACTCAGTGAAGACCTGAATGTTCCCCTGACAAATGGTCATTCTCTCGCCTCTCTGCCCCCCTCCACTGTTGTCAGTTTCTCCTGTGCCCACGTGCAGTCTATACTATTTCTTAAAAATCAGCTTTATTAAGGGGGGGTGTAGGTGGCTCAGTTGGTTAAGTGTCTGACTCTTGATCTCAGCTCAGCTCTTGATCTCAGGGTCATGAGTTCAAACCCCATGCTGGGCTCCACACTGAGCATGAAGCCTACTTAAAAAAAAAATCAGCTTTACAGTTTATATTAGAATTCACCCTTTTGAAGCATATAGCCTGTTTGTTTTTCAATTTAATTTTACTTATATTATTTTCTTCTCTATTTAGCTTACTCCTGATTCATACAATTTGCTGTCAAAAATAGCAACTCCTGGAGTGCCTGGGTGGCTCAGTCAGTGAAGCGTCTGACTCTTGGTTTCTGCTCAGGTCATGACCGCATGGTCATGGGATCGAGCCCCACATCAGGCTCTGCACTGACAGTACGGAGCCTGTTTGGGATTCTTTCTCTCCCTCTCTCTCTGCCCCTCCCCTGCTCATGTGCACGTGCACATGCGCACTCTCTCAGAATATTTTTTAAAAAGAGCAACTCCAACCTTACTATGCCTTTGAGTTTCTCTTAAGTGTTTTTTTTTTTTTAAACTGGAGTATAGCTGACATACGTTACATTAGTTTAAGGTGTACAACATGGGATTGGACAAGTCTACGTGTTACACTATGCTCACCACAAGCCTAGCTGCCCTCTGTCACATATGACGCTATTACAATACCACTTTGTTCCCCATGCTATACCTTTCATTCCCATGTTTTATTCATTTACAACTAGAGATCAGATTTGACAAATACACACAGTATGTAACCACCACTGCAATCACGTTGTATAGAATGTTTCATCACCCCAAAGTCCCCTCCTGTCCCTTGTGGTCCTGCCATGCCCTCACTCCTGGGCCCTGGCGACTGCTGACCTGCTTTCAGTCCCCATCGTTCTGCCTTTTCAAAGTTTCTGATAAGAGGAATCATGCAGCACCTAGAGTTTTGTGGCAGTTTCTTAACCTAATGCTTTTGAGGTTCATCCATAATGTTTTATGTATCAATAGTCTTTCTTTTTTATTGCTGAATATGGATTCATTTTAATTTGCTTATTTCTTCACCAGCTGAGGACATTTGAGTGGCTTCTAGTCCGGGGCTATGAATGAAGCCACTATGAACATTGGGTACAACCTGTATTTTTTTTATTTTGCATCTTTCTTTAAAGAAAGAATGTTTCTTTAAATGTAATTTAAATTACATTTGTCAAATGAAAATTATTTAAAAAAATTTTTAGAGAGAGAGAGAGAATGTGTGTGGGTGAGGGGCAGAGGGAGAGAGAGAGGACCTTAGGTAGGCTCCATGCTCAGTGCAGAGCCCAGTGGGGCTTGATCTCACAGATTAGGATCATGACCTGAACCAAAATCAAGAGTCGGACAATCAACCAACTGAGCCACCCAGGAGCCCGAACAGCATTTTAAAGTGAAACTTCCTATCACTACCATAAATGGAAAACCTTTATAGTCTACCATAAACCAACCAGGTAAAAATAGGATACAAAGTCAGTAAATTCTAGCTAGATCCTGTTGCCTGCAATGTTAGATTCTCTACAATTAAAGTGAGAAATAAGGACTTTTTTTCACAAGTGATTTATTGAGGGAGGAATCTTGATGAAGGGGGAGGGAAACAGAAGCTAAGCAAAGGTGTGGGTTCAGCTGAAGGCTAGCCTCAGCCTGCTCCTGTGGTGAGGTCTGGAACATGAATGGTACCTCGCACTTGAACCATCTTGACATATGAACGCTTTTGTCTCCTGCGTTAGTCAGTCATTGCCTGCAGAGTGTCCTGGGGCAGGGGGCGGTAGTAGAATCTCCTACCTATTTCCAGGTGAGGCCATGCCCAAGAGATGGCTGTAGCTGTGAAGTCTTAACAGCCAACACTCACAACAGCTGAGAAGTGAGTGTGTCAACTGGATAGAGAGGTCTGAGCAGGCCAACAGCATCTATTATACCAGCCAAAAGCTTAGACCTGAGGTCTTTAGAGGTTAAAGACCCATTGGCACCAAAAAGAGACCTTCTCCATAATGCAATCAGATGATTGGAAAGTGAATTGAAAAGAGACAAGCTTGGGGCACCTGAGTGGCTCAGTCGCTTAAGCGTCTGACTTCAGCTCGGGTCATAATCTCGCAGTTTGTGAGTTTGAGCCCAAAATGGGGCTCTCTGCTGTCAGCGCAGAGCCCACTTCAGATCCTCTGTCCCCCTCTCTCTGCCCCTCCCCCACTCTCTGCCACTCCCCACTCTTTCTCATGCATAGTCTCTCTCAAAAAATAAACATTAAAAAGAAAAGAAAAAAAAAAAAGACAATCTTTCTCAGTCCCTAATAAACTGTCGCTTGATGCCCTGCCTGGTCCCCTTGCCACCTTCCTCAGCTCCTGTATCCCACATGGTGTCTGTCACACATTTTGGGACACACTGCTGTATGGCTTCAAATGGGGGTCTAGCCCCCATTCTGCCTGCTTAGCTCCCTTGCTCCTACTCAGTGCTTCCCTGTTTCCTAGCTGGGTCATCTAGTAACCTTGGTTTGTTGGAGAGGCTACTCATTATTCGCTCCCTGCCTTTCTATTGTTCTCAATGTTACAGGAAACTGCATCTCCCAGGTTCCCTTGCTGACTGGCTTCCAGATAATTTTGCCCAACAGGAGAAGTTAGTGGAAGACTTGAGGCTTGCAGGAGGGGAGAATAGTGGCATTTCTCCCCTCCTCTTCTGCATTAGGGGGCACTTTCAGCAGTGGCTGTGTCTCTGCTCTGTTTCCACCTCTCAAGAGGACAGCCCTTACGTGGCTCCAGTTCCTGCAGGCAAGCCTTCCCCTGCATGTGGCCAGCTCCCACAGGCAGCCCCTGCTCCCGTCCGGCTTCTGCCTGCCAGGACTAGCACTGACTCTGAACTTTCCCTCCTCAGTGGGCGGGGGGAGGAAGAGGCTTCCTGTTGTTGCTAATGCTTTCCTTTACCTTTTCACGTCTTCCATTTTCTCTCTCTTTTTTTTTTTCTTCTTCCATTTTCTGTGTAACCAATTCCTGGTATTAAATTCCCTCTGTTGAAAGATCTAGAGCAGTTTATGGACCCTGACTGATAGGGAGAAGCAGCAAGACAGCAGTGAGCCAACCAAGTATTTACAAAGTTACCAATGATAAGTTCTGCACAAATAGGCTGTCAGGATCATTTGGCTATGAAAGTTGCCCAAAGTTAAGGCCCCAGTTTCATCCCTTTGAAAACTCAGAATATAAAGGGAGAAGGAGGAAGAGGCACAATCCACTGTTCACAAGCCTCCAGAAATTCCCTGTGTGTAAAAAGTCCTGGCCTTGACCTTCCTCCATCCCTTACTTCTTCCTCTCAGCTTAGCGCTAGCCCTTCCTGGCTTCCCTGTTTATCAGGACTAACTCCTTTCTGCTGGCTCTTCAAAAACATTTTTATCTGCCCAGTGGGGCCTCTCGTTAACAACCACGGTATAAAGAAACAGAGATCACACAGTGGGACTTAATTTAGAGCCACATAAACAGATGGTTTTAAGAGACCTGATTCCCTCTGTTATTTCCAAATGGTGCCACTAGGGATGTGGAGGCTTGCGCGTGGCTCTTAACAGACGTAGGGGGAATTACCCTCCAGGTGGGAGAGTCAGGGATGGAGATGATGTGTCTTAGGGATTAAGGCCCAGACTGGACCCCTGTGCTTTGCCCCCTCAACTCTTGCCATTTTCCCCTTAGAAATGGCATGATTAGCAAGAGGGCCAGAAAGGAGTTCGGGGAGGGAAGCCGAAGAACACAGCAGCCTGGTGCTGAAGCAGCCATGGGTGCTGTGAACACCCTTTTGCTTTGGGCATCTTTGGCTTCACCGTCTCCCTTATTGACAGGGACCCTCCAAGCCTGGCACACACGAAGGGCTCCAGAAAGCAGGATCTGTTCCATGCCCTCAGAGTCTTCCCATTTGTGACATATCTTTAAAAAGAAAAAATAACACTGTGTAGGTTTGTCACTGTCTATGGATTTCACCCCCAATTGGGCAAAAACAACCAGATGACATTGGACAGGGATCCCACCAGCAGCCCACCCTCCCTGGGTCTTGGCTTTCTGAAGGGCATGGCTGGTCAGATGAGGGATGGCGGTGAGGAACAGCTGCAGTATTGCCCCAGGAAGGACTTAACAAAAGAGAAATGGCAAATATAGGTCCAGGAGTAAGTTTGGGGAACATGAAGAAACAAGGGACTAAGGCTGGGTTTCTTCCCTCTTTCTATTTCTGTAAGCGTTCATTGAATACTTACTGTGTATCAGACCACAGTGCTTGGCCCATCGCATGCCTTCATTCATCTGAACTTCACAGCAGCCCCGGGAGTCAGGTGACCCTCACCAGTGAAGAACTGCAAGGCTCAGAGGGGTAAAGTAGCCTGCCAAGGTCACACAGCCACCTGGGGCTTGTGTTGCAAAAGCAATGTTCAGACTCCTCAATCCTGCAGGCAAAACAAACATCTGGAGAGGCCAGGTCAGCTGCTAGAGAGGCAGAGGGTGGGCCCCAGCCTGGGGACGGTGGAAGTGTGCCAAGGAGAGAGGCCAAAATAGTCAGATGAGAATCGAGGAGAGGGGGCAACTGACCGGGTGTGAGCTCTGCAAAACAGATGATTGCTGCTTTTGGAAGCAACAGCAGTGTTCCCCTTTCATCTGGACCTTTGACCTGGAGGCTGTCCCAGGAAACCTCACTTCTTGTTTACCACGGACCCGGACCTGATGAAGATGAAGCGCCTGCTATCCCCCTGAGGCTTACTGAGTGCTATGGGGGACACAATATCAACAAGTAGGATCTCTGTCCTCAAGCCCACAGGGTAAAGAGAAGAGAGACATGTATCCAGATAGAAATTACCCAGCCATGCCTAACGAGAGTGCGCAAACTGTGTGAGACACAGAAAGGAGGGGAATCAGGGAGGACTTAGAGCAAGTGGTCTTTGAGGTGGACCCAGAAGGTGGGCTGGGCTTGCAATTGTTGGATTGAGAGGAAAAGCTAGCTCAGGCTGAGGAAATAGCCTGAATGCAAAGGTGCTCTGAGTAAAGGGGATGGGAATGGCCAGGACAGGTGAGGCGCCAGATGTGGCTGGAGCATGAGCTGTCAGGGCTGGTGCAGGGAAGATGAGCCTGGAAAGGTCATGTGGTAGGTTAGGAAAGGTCTTGCCTACACCTCCCACATGCCCATTGCCTACCCTCAAAACACTGCTCTAGGGCAGGGCTCAGCCTCCCCAGGTTTCACTTGTGGAAACCAGGGATTGTGGCAATTCTTATGACTTCATACTTCCTTCCTCCTCCATCATTAGCAGGAGGTCTTCCTCAGAGAGCCCCTCTGTCCCCTTGAGGTCAACCTATGCCATCCACAAGGTCTGATGACTAAGCATAAAATTGCCATGTCCCCAAGGGAGAAGCCACTCCATGAAACATGGTAAAGGGAAAGGGGTACCAGATAGGGAGACAGGATATCTGGATTCCAGTGTGAACTCTGTCACCGACTGTGTGACCTTGGACTCCAGTGTAAACTCTTGTCACCAACTGTGTGACCTTGGGCTCTAGTCTGAACTCTGTCACCAGCAGTGTGACCTTGGGCAAGTCACCGCCTCCCTCTGGGTCTTGGTTTCCTTATATCTAAAGTGAGGAACTGGACTAAAGACTTAGCAACTCTTGGCATCCTTGAGTAGTTACCTGCGGCCCAGGGACACAGAGGGAAGGGGCATGCATTCATTCTGTGGAATTGTAGGAAATGTCTGAACATAAGAGACTCCATTTGAAGCTCCGTTTTCTTTCCCAACTGATGAACTCTCGAAATGGGCCACAAGTAGCAATTGTCTTGCAAGGCAGTTGCTCATAAAATTTCAACAGGGCAACTGGCAATCGAACCATAAGGGGACAGTAAAGTTAATTAATACATACCAGGGACAGTTTCATTTGATAGCACTGGTAAAATAATCAATAAGATTAATCAGAAGTGGCTCAGCCGCTCAACACCAAATTCATAGGGTTTTTTTTGTTGTTGTTTTTCCATTTCTTTATCTGAATCATATAATGACTCCTTCCTTCTCTCTCATAAAATGCCCTATGTGAACCAGACACTTTCCTGGTTATCCTAGAAACTGTGCCTCTCAAACAGCAATTCTGGGATCCCAAATAAAGGCCTTTGTTCCTTTTTAGTTTCTCCTAATTTTCTTGGTCGATAATTTTAGGTTGTTGTTTTTTTTTGTTTTTGCTTTTGCTTTCGCTTTGTTTTGTTTTTGAGTGTTGACTAGGCAGCATGCCTTACGCCAAGGATGTGGATATAAAGTGCGTAAATTCAGGTCCCTGACATCCAGTGATGGAGAAAAACAAGTGAGATGCAGGGGGCAGAGGTATTGAGAGCAGCAGGCAACTGTCAGCCCTGGAAACTGCTGGGCTCAAAGTTAGACTTGCAAGTGTCCAGGAGAGCATCACGAAAGAACCATAGCTTGTGCAGCCATGTGAAGGATGGGTATGTTCTGCCAGCTGGACAGGACAGCAAGGGCCTAGCAAGCAGGAGACAATGTGTGGACAAAAGCAGGGAGGTAGGTGACAGTGTGTGGCATCCAGACAAGCACAGCAGTGAAGAGGGAGCAGAGTGAGGAGGGCCCAGGAGAGAGATGTGGGGCTGGCTGGAGGGCTCAGCAGGGCCTCAGGACCAGGGAAGGAGTGGCTTGCTTAGGGCTGCCTGCTGGAACCGTTACTCTGGTCAGTGTCTGGTGGAGGCTGACTGATGCCCAAAGTGGATCCATGTAGATCCCTAAACAGGCCCCCTGCCCTCCCCTGGGGTCCTCACCTCCTCATAAGTGATCAGGCAGCGGTGACTCACCACAGACTGCTTCCTACTTGGGACATCAAAAAGGACAACAGGGCTTCCTCCTTTCTGTGGAAATTACAGAGGGCCTCAATAAACGAAGGGTGAAGGAAATGAGGACACACATTCTCCCAAGCTGCAGCCTGAGTGCACACAACATTAAAACTGTTATCTGAGCCAAAGAGAATGAAAATTCGGGCAGGATGAATTCAGGACTCAAGGCCATCTCCCAGGGCCCACTCCTCTAGGCCAGGCATGTAGTAAACATCCAATAAATATTTTATTTTGTGTATATGCATTATCCCCACCAATAAGGCTTGACAGCTTTATGAGGGTAAAACAGTATCTTTGCTATCTTTTATAGTCCCCACAACCTTTGGCTGCCTGCTTTGAAGTTACCCATAAAGGGTTCCAAGCCATCTGAGCTACTTCCTTTCGGGTGACTTTGACAAGCCACTCACCCTCTCTGACTCTGAAGACTAGGCAAGATCATGCCAGACCAGGACCAATTATTATTGAAAAGATTATCAAGGGTGCATCTGTGAAGGGACTCCCACTCTTAGGCCCTCCATGGAGATTATTGCTGCTGTGATCTTGAATGGATGAGGAAGTAAGATACTTCCTCACTCTGGCCCTTGGTTTCTTCACCTGTAAACAGAGCCACTCAACTAGTTCTGCTTGCTTCTGCTTGGAACATCTCAGTGACCAAGGCTGTCGTAGACTCTAAGTCTAAGGTTCTCTCTTGACCAGCAAGAGAGCAGATGCAGGATTAAAAGCAAGAGATGGCTAATGTCCAGGAAAAGACAAGAGCCCCAATTAAGGGTCTTTGCTCCATTTTTATTAGGATCAGAAGGCTTACAAACATGGTGATAGACGTGCACAAAGAAACAATGAAACTGTAAACATTAACTCATGGACGTGAGGGAAAGAGGGTCTTGAAGTATTCGGGTTTAGGGGTTTGGGTTAATACAAAACAAAGTCCTGGTGCCAGGCGGATGGGCAGATGGTTGTTAACAGCAGACAGGAAGTGCCATGTCTGTTTATCTTAGCTAGCCTGGGGGATAGGACAGATAGAGCTTGTAACCTCAGAGTTAATAAGGCAACTTTTCTTTTGCTAATCAGCTCTGCTCTGGGCAGTGTCACCTGCAGCACAGGGGTCTATACCCCTATTTACCTGTTTACCTAATTTGGTCCCTCCTTCCTATGAAAGCAGCTTTCTGCTATAGTACTAAATTGGCGGACACTTTTGCCCTGAATACCTAATCTTACTTACCTCATATATGTTTGTATTGGGGGCCTTTGCCCACCCCTCTATTCTGGGGGACTTAGCCCCCCTTCTCTATCCTTATTCGCCTAATCTTGTTTACCCAAACTTGGGTGTGAGCATCCTATGACTTTGTAATTGTTTATACCTTGTTAACCCCTTGGTGCAAGTCCAGGGAATTTCTAAGCTTATCCCCACACAGGGCTCTCCACAAGAGGAATCTGCTCGCTATGAGCCTCCCAAGTAATTCTCTTGCCCTAGGACCTATGGAAATGCTAGAAACATAGTGGACTTCAGTTCTTCAACTCTAAGACCTGGAGCAAGATTTCATGGATCCTTCCATGGAGGGGCCTCAAGGGCAACGCAGGAGCCTCTTAATTTCAGTACAAAATGCTTTAAGAGTATATTTTCTAGGAGGAAGTTCCATATAAAATGCCTTGTTAATTCACAAATCAGTCTACAATTCAAAAGCATCCCTGAGGATTGGACTGAGCTTCCACTACTCAGCACAATGTAGATTTTATAGAGCGAAATGTATGAACATTTGTGAATTGATATCATCACCTAGCTGTGTGTTTTGTCCAGGTTGTGAAGCAAATTAAAGTAACTATTCAACTTCATGGCAAACACCCAATAATTTTGAGATTACAACATCCTATTGTTTATTGAGTTTTATGCGAATTCCCATACTCCCCCCCCCCCCCATACTTCCCTGGAGCATAGTCCCTACAAAGGCTGGTGGGTATAAACTGCTTTTTAAAATATAAGGTTGGGAGATGCCTGGGTGGTGCAGTCAGTTGAACAACCAACCCTCGATCTTTATTTGGGTCATGATGTCGTTGTTCATAGGATCGAGCCCATGTCTGGCTCCGCCTTGACAGCGTAGAGCCTGTTTGGGATTCTTTCTCTCCCTCTCTGCCCTCCCCCCCCCCCCCGCTTGCACTTGTGTTCTTTCTCTTTCTCTCTCAAAATAAGTAAGTTAACAGATAAATAAATAAATAAATAAATAAATAAATAAATAAAGTTGGGGTGTCTGGGTGGCTCACTCAGTTAAGTGTCTGACTCATGATTTTGGCACAGGTCATGATCTCACTGTTGTGAGAGTGAGCCTGGAGTCAGGCTCCAAGCTGGATGTGGAACCTGCTTAAGATTCTCTCTCTCCCTCTCTCTCTACCCATCTCCTGCTCACATCCCCTCTCAAAAAAACAAAAACAAAACAAAACAAAAACAGTAGGCTCAGTAGAAAGAGCATGCAACTCTTGATCTCAGGGTTGTGAGTTCAAACCCCACATTGGGTGGGTATAAAGGTTACTAAAAAAAACAAACTTAAAAAATAAAACACAAAGTAATAAAATTAGTTTTGTTTGGAGCATCTTTGAGACTCTCCTAGAACTCTTAAAAGCTGTTTATGCTTTTTAGAGCCTGTGTCAAGATCTTACAGCCAGGACCTTTCCAAAACCAAAAGATCCTTTAGAACTTTAGTGGGTCTGGGTGACTTTAGAAGAAAGGGCAAAGAATCGCTCTAGCCATGAAACATCAAAATTCTCTACTCAGCTCCACTTCAGCCTTTATGGATTGATTGCATCATACAATTTAGTACTTCTTTATTGAATAGGGTTTTTTTAAGTTTTATATTATTAAGATAGTATTTCTCATGTGGTAATAAGTTGAATAGCTCAGAATCACTGATAACAACAGTCTCCATTCCCACTCCTGCCTACATCAGAAGCAATGCCCTTAACTACTAGTGACTTCAGTTTTCAGGTGGTTAGCACCAACTTAGGGGACATCTACTGACTCATGCCGTGAAACACACGACTGTCCCTCACTCCCTCTACCTCCCCTCCACTGGGCTTCTCGGTGTTAAACTGTTCCAGTGTTACTTTTATTCTGTCTATTGGTTACCTTGGTACACTTATTTTTAATGGTTGTTTATCTATCTATTTATTTATTTATTTATAGATCACAAGTAGGGGAGGAGCAGAGAGAAAGAAAGAGAATTCCTAGCAGGCTCTGCACTGTCATAAGAGCCTGACGCAGGGCTTGATCTCATGAATCATGAGATCATGTCCTGAGCCTAGATCAAGAGTTGGATGTTCAATCGGCTGAGCCACCAAGTCTCCGCAGTTACCTTGGTAAATTTAAATATTCAGGACTTTTTTTATTTATTACTTTTTAAAAAATTACTTCTTAAGATAAAGATATCAGCACTCTTCACCATTTTTTCCATTCTCCTTCTCCTACCTTCCATACTTCTGCTTTTGTCTGGTACACTTAAACAGGAAGAAAAAAAAAATCACATGTGAGGTAAGCACACACATCATGAGTACAGTGGGGTGATTTTTCATAAACCAAGTAATGTGTAACCAGAACCCAATCAGACACCACAAATATTCTTTGTGGTACCAGAAGAGTCTAAAGGTGCCCCAAACAAATCAAGTTTTCATACATGTTTTTATTTATTTTTTTAATATGAAATTTATTGTCAAATTGGTTTCCATACAACACCCAGTGCTCATCCCAACAGGTGCCCTTCTCAATCCTTATCACCCACTTTCCCCTCCGTCCTACTCCCCATCAACCCTCAGTTTATTCTCAGTTTTTAAGAGTCTCTTATGGTTTCATACATGTTTTTAAAACCAGTTTATATCCATCAGCATATGTAGGAACTAACTATGAGGTATGAGGAATACAGAGGAATTATGAGAACTAGCATAAAATTAGATAAACAATAGGGTTCTAGAATTTAAAAAATCACTGGGATTTGCCATGGAATGGAACATGGTTACCCTAAATTCATTTTGGTTTGCTTCCAGTTTGGACTATAATTTTCCCATACAACCATTTCTCTCCTCTCCCTCTCAGAGTTTCTGACTGGCTTGGGGTTTTTTCCTTGCATGATATGTCTTTATCATATTCTTACATTAAAAAAAATATCTCAACTAAAATCCTCCATTTTTCCAGAAGCCTCTGTCCTGAACCCCTCCATCTTTCTGCTCTGAGCTGAAATGGTTTCCTTTTTGGCAATACTGGGTCTTGCATTCATTGCTTTCCTGAGTTAAAGATACACTGCTTTCTGGTATCCCATTTTTCCCTACTTATTTATTTACACAACCTCAAATAGTTTTCTATGAGAGGGAGCACATGGGAGTTACATTTTCTGAGACCTTGCCTGTTTGGAAAAAGTTTTTTGCTTCACTCTCTTACTGGATAGATGTTTGGCTGGGTATAGAATTCCAGGTTCAAAATGATCTTTTTCCTCATAACTGTGAAAGTATTTATTATGTCCGGAGTTGCTGCTAAGCAGCAGTCTGAAACCAGACCAATTCCTGTTCCATTCCAGCTGACTAGCTTTGACTCTTTGGAAACTTTTGGGACTTTCTATTCCCTTCATATTGTTGCATTCCACTAGGATATATTTTTCATTCACTGTGGGCTGTTTCAATCAAAATTTGGGTCCTTATTCAACTCTTGGAAATTCCCTTCCTTTATTATTTCTTTCTCTCCATTTTTCCCTTGTTTTCTTCTTTCTATTTAGTTCTCTCTCTCTCTCGCTCGCTCTCATAGTTTGACTCTTTATCAAAGTTTACTTTTTATCCTTCAATAATTCATCTCATTTTGGCAGTAATTTCTCAATCCTTAAAAGCATCCTTATTCTCCAATTGCTCTTTCTTCTTGACATCCTCTTCTTGTTTTATTGATGTAATATTGTTTTGAATCTCTCTGAGAGTATGCATTAGATGGTTTTAAAAATAGGGTTTCTTTCTAATCTTTGAGTTGTCTTTTTTTGTTGGTTTGCTTGGGTTTTTAATCTTTGGCTATTCCCTCTCATGCTGCTGCTTGCCTCAGAAGCCTAATAACCCATGACTTTCCCTTCGTATTTAAGAAAGAAAGGTCATCAGTGGTGGATTCTGCTGTTGGTGGAAGTGATGGGCTATATCCTCTCCAGAGAGAACCTCTTTAGGAGGTAGTTGGGTGTATTAGTTTCCTAGGGCCACCATAACAAAATGCCACAGACTGGGTGGCTTAAACAACAAATTTCTTTTCTCATAGTTCGGCTGGAAGTCTGAGATCAAGGTGTCAGCAGGATTGGTTTCTCCGGAGGTCTCTCTCCCAAACTTGCAGATGACCATCTTCTCAGTGATTTCACATAGCCTTTTCTCCATGTGTACGTACTCCTGGTATCTCTTCTTCCTCTTCCAAGGACACCCCTCAGTCCTAATGGGACAGGGCCCCACTCCTAGGAATTCACTTAACTCTAATTACCCCCTTAAAGGCCCTATCTCCAAAGATAGTCATATTAGAGGTTAGGGCTCCAACATATGAACTGAGGTGGGGGAGGCACAATTCAGTCCATAAAAGTTGGGCATACATGCTGCTGCAGACTGTCAGATTTTGCTTCAGGGCTAACAGGAAGAAAATCAGCTCTCAGGCAGTTGGGCCCCAAATGTTGAATGAGCAGGTATTTCCTCTGAGACACTGCTGTGTCAGTTAGGAATGTTTTCAGTAATGCTTTTAAAAACACTCAATTAGCAGGGGTTTTATTTTTCCAGGTAAGAAATCTGGAGATAGATAGTCAAGTGCTGCTGCAGCAGCTGAGCAAAGTCTTTGAGAATCCAGGCTCTTTCATCTTTGTTCTTTGCTATTTCAGCATTTTGGCTTTTTTGTCATCATGATTGCAAGATGGTCCACAGCTCCTGGTGTCCCATATGCACTCAGGACAGGAAGAGTGGGGAGGGGCTGGCACCACCAGGGCTATCCAAGTTATTAGGGAAGCAGAGCATGGCAGAAGCTAACAGTGTTTCCCTTTGCCCAGATCTGGGCCACAAGCCACAGCTACAAGGGACGGGGGCCCTGGGAAATAGTGTCTGACAATGGAAACAGGAGCAATCATATATCTGTGCTGAGGATGGGCACACAGGCAGCCCCAAACAGAATTGGGGTTTGATGAGGAAGGAAGAAGGGGTAGAATAGTTTTGGGGTAGATAATGAGTTGTGTCTACCATGGACATCCACACCTATACCAGAAGTGCACACACTCCTCTGAGAATCATACACCTTCCTGCAACACCTGCTCAAGCAGAGTTGAGAGGCTTTCCTCTCTGCTCCTGTGGCCCCTGTTGTTGGCATTAATTCACTGGTCTGGAAACTGCGTAGTCACTGTTTTCCCTCAGGACTGTGAGCACCATGCAGGAGGAATTGCATCTGGTCATCTTGGGATTTCCTAGAGCCTGCAAAAAGCCTGATCCAGAATAGGGCCTTTGATACATATTGATGAAGGAAAGGAGGGAGGGAGAGAAGAAGGAGAATGGGAAAAGGGAAGAGGAAGCAAGACAGAAATCAGTAGCCTTTGTATTCTTCTTCTGGCTCCTGATGACAATGTCCATAGATTTGGGGTTCTAGAGATTTTAGTAGAAGATGATCTAAATTGAACTTCATAGAATCTCAGATATGCAAAGAACACATGGCCTCTTTGGGTTGTCAGTGTCTGATGAACCCATATCCTACCGAAGAGTAAGAGTTGTGTCCAGGCTAGTCTAGCAAATGAGTTGAGAGCAGTAATTTCACACCTTTGAGGCCCATGTCCCTTCTCCTCCCCAAGATGTGCCTTGGTATAGAGGACCACTGAGTCCTGAAGATAGAAGAAGAGTCACCTGTGGGTGCTCACTGGTCTATAAGGCTGGGTATCTCCTTTCCCTGCCCTCAGGACTGGCAGTCCTTGAAGTATGACTGTCCACCTGGCCTCCACTACTAATACCCATGGCTTTGGCCATGGCGGCCTCTTCATCAGACACAGACCTCTGAGGGTTCACAGCTTTTCTCAGGCTCTTTGCGTCCCTCAATGGGACATAGGTTCCTGAATGCCACACCTTGGAGAGCCAAGGTATTCTGCCATAAGCTAATAGTTGCGGTTGCCTTTGACACCACAGCCTCACCATCTCACCAATGTCATGTTTAAAATGGTGCCAGAGGATAGGGTTCTCCTCAGGGCTGGCAGGCATCCCTAGACTATGTTCCAGGAAGGAGATCATGACCTGTGTTCTAAGGGTCCCCCATCCCCAACTGGATGAGCCTAAAACTCTTACCTCCTCACTTAAGGGACTTAAAATAGTTTAACTCCAATTGCAGACGTGGTTTCTGCAGGGAGAGAAGCCAGCCCACAAATATGGGAACATAAATATTATTTTTAAACATCACACTGATACAAAACTGATCCACATAAATTTGCAGAGGGGAATATTTAATATAAATATATAGGGATCTCACGTGGACCCCAAGGCAAGGAGTGAAGCAGAAATGGCAGGATATGACTGTTTCACCATCCCTTACAGTAATTAACACATTTCTCAGTGTCAAATACAGAAGCTCAAGACAGAAACTGATCGCCCAACTTAAGTCCTGACCAGGTACATACATGGCTTCTAGGGGACTACCTATATGGCAGAGGACACTGTGGGGGAATAGTTTTTCTAGAAGGAGAAATTGTTTATGGGTGTGGCAGACACCTCTCAAATTGACTACTGTGATGCAGACCCAAATAACTGATGAAAAGGAACTTAGAGTTGTTCTCAGAGCAACACCTCATTAAGTAACAGAATTGTCTAAAAAAAGATGTGTTGTGTTTGTAGCCAATATTCAGTACAAATATGTGCTTTCCAAATATTTTCTTCATAGGAAGATAAATTGACCTGCCATCTCTTCCATGTTAATTCTTTTGTGGGACATTTATATGTTCTGCCTCTCTTGCACACGAGTCATAAGGTGATAGTGATTCTTAAGTATGACACTAAAAACACAAGCAATGACACAAATAAATTGAGCTTCATTAAAAATATAAATCTTTGTACATCAAAGGACATTATCAAGAAAGGGAAAACACAACCTAAAGAATGGAAGAAAATATTTGCAAATTATATATCTGATAAGGGTTTAATATCCACAACATGTAAAAACAAAAAAAAACCCTCCAGAAACTTAACAACAAAGAGACAAACAACCCAACTCAAAAAGTGAGCAAAGGACTTGAATAGATATTTCTCCAAAGAAAGATATACAAATGGCCAAAAAAAGCACATGAAAGGATGCTCAACATCATTAATTATTAGGAAAATGCAAATCAAAACCACTATGAGTTACCACTTCACACCTACCAGAATGGCTATAATTAAAAAACAAAAACTGAAAATAAGTATTGGTGAGAATATGGAGAAATTAGAGCCCTTGTGCATTGTTGGTGGGAAAGTAAAATGGTGCACTCACTGTGGAAAACAGTTTAATATTGCCTCAAAAAGTTAAACTGAATCACCATATGACCCAGAAATTCTAGTCTTAGGTAGGTACTCAAAAAAAGAAAAGAAAAATGGAAAGAGGGACTCAAAAAGATACTTATACCCAATGTTCATTACAGCCTTATTCGCAATAGTCAAAAGGTGGAAATAACCCAAGTGTCCATAAACAGATAAATGGATACATAAAAGTGGCATATCCATACAGTGGGATATTATTTAGCCATCAAAAGGATTGTGTCCAAAATTCTCACACCTGCTTCATCATGGGTGAACCTTGAAAACATGCTAAGTGAAACAAGGCAGATGCAAAAGGACAAATATTATATGATTCCACTCACATGAAATATCTAGAATAGGCAAATTCATAGGGACAGAAAGTACATTAGAAGTTATGAGGATGTGGGGCACCTGGGTGGCTCAGTTGGTTAAGCATCCAACTTCAGCTCAGGTCATGATATCATGGTTTGTGGGTTTGAGCCCAATGTCAGGATCTGTGCTGACAGCTCAGAGCCTGGAACCTGCTTCAGATTGTGTCTCCCTCTCCTGCTCACTCTCTCACTCACTCTCTCTCTCTCTCTCTCTCTCTCTCTCTCAAATAAATAAAAATTTAAGAATTCTTTTTAAAAAAATGAAGTCATGAGGATGAGGAGAATGGTTTTTTCCTCAGTGTTTACAGAGTTTCTGTTTGTGGTAATGCAGAAGTTTTTGGAAACAGATAGTGGTGATGGCTGCACAATGTTGTGAATGGAATTAATGCCACTTAAAAATGGTTAAAATGACATCTTTTATCTTGTATATTTTTCACCATACACACAAGAAAAGTCATGAGGATGATGGATGAGAATTCTCAGCACTATTTTGTGCAGAACTGCCTTGAACCCCTAAACATGGGAGCCAGGTCTGCTGGCATGACTGTACCATTAACTCTGTTTGCTTCCTTTGTGAGAAAAAAAGAAGGAAAAATGTAAGGAGAAGGAAAAAGGGACATTGTTATCTGTACCCTCTCTCATCTTAATTGGAATGGGGACATATCATACTGTAATTACCATGACATATCATTGAAAGATATGGCGAGTGGGGTTAATGCATGGCAGTGTTCTCCTTTAAGACATGTGGATGCTATTTTTTGTTTATCTTTGGTTGAAAATGAGAGCTGCATCCAGGTATACCAGCTAATGTGTATGTCCACATCTAAGGACGTATACATTATGTTTGGGTGGTTGAATTCCCTGGATGGAAGGAAACTCACCGTATGACAACTAGAGTTGATAGACAATGAGATTCATGTCTGCTGAATGTTGAAGATACCATTACTATGTTCTTATAAAATGATTAAGTTTGACCCAGCAATTCCAATCCTAGTTATGTACCAAAGAGAAATGAAAATGTACATCTGTACAAAAACTTATATACATTCATAGCAGCATTATTCATAGTAACCAGAAAGTGGAAACAACCAAATATCCATCAACTAATGAATGGGTAAATAAAATGTGGCATAGCCACACTATGGAATCTTGCTCAACAATAAAAAGGAATGAGGTACTGATACATGCTACACTTTTTATGAACCAAAACACTATGCTAGTGAATGAAGTCAAACACAAAATAGCATATATTGTAGGATTCCATTCATGTGAAATGTCCAGAACAGGCATATCCAGAGAGACAAAAAATAAATTCATGGTTGCCTGGAGTTAGACGGATGGGGGAGTAAGGCAGTGACTACTACTGGGTATGGAGTTTCTTTTGGTGATAATAAAATTGTTTTGACAAATGGATTGCAAAGATCATTGCACAATTCTGTGAGTAGACTGAAAACCATTGAACTGTACTCTTAAAATAGGTGAGTTATATGGTATGTGAATAATATCTCAACAAGACTGTTAAACAAACACACAGACAAACAAACAGAAGTGATCTTGGCTGACTGGCCATGAGGACTAAGGGAAAGGAAGAGGTCCATGGGTATTTCTGAGTCTATTCAACTTCACATATAATTCCCTATGGGTTATACAATGTCCTAGTTTTTAAAAAGTTGTTATTAGCATATCATTCCTAAGATGAAAACATATGCATTAAATTAAACAGAATCAAAAACCTAAATTACAAAAACTGCATGTAGTTTAAAACCAATGATTAGAGTTTTATTGAGATACAATTCACATGCTGTACATATCACCCATTTAGAGAGGTGCAACCATCACCACAATCCATTTTAGAATATCTTATTTACCTCCCAAAAGAAACCCTATACTCTTTGGCAATCACGCCTCAGTCTCCTTACCTTCCCCCAGCCCTAGGTCAGCACCAATCTTTCGGTCTGTGTATATTTGCCTAGTCTGAACATTCTGCATTCAGTGGAATCATATAATACCTGGTCTTGTGTGATTGGCTTCTTTGCTTAGCATGATGTTTTCAAGGTTCATCATGTGTGTATAGTAATTTGTTTCTTTGTATTGATGAATAATACCCCACTGTACAGATATACCACATTTTATTTATCCATGTATCAGTTGATGGACATCTGGGTTGTTTTCACTTTTGGGCTAGGATGAATAAGGCTGCTCTGAACATTAGTGTACAAATTTTTGTGTGGACATAGGTTTGTTTATTTATTTATTTATTTATTTATTTATTTATTTATTTATTGTATATATGTAGGACTGGAATTCCTGGTCATAGGTACTCCCCTTTTGAGGCACTACGAGACTGTTTTCCAAAGTGGCTATACCATTTCACACCCCTACCAGCAGTGTGGGAGGGCTCCAATTTCTCTACATCCTGCCCAACACTTGTTATTTTCTTTTTAAGATTTTATTTTTACAGATTCTCTACACCCAATGTGGGGCTTAAACTCATAACCCCAAGATCAAGAGTCACATGCTCTACCAACTGAGCCAGTGAGGCACCCCTGTCAACACTTATTATCTCTCTTTTTTTTTTTTGTGAAAGCCATCCAGTGGGTTCGAAGTGGTATCTCATGATGGTTTTGATGTATGTTTCCCTGATGGCTAACAATGCTGAGCATCTTTTTGTGTGTTCAGTTGACATTTGAATTCTCTCTCTTGATTCCTGTGCCCTTCCTTGGCTTGTTTAGACACTTGTCATCTCTTCCCTGCCTGGTTTGCATGCCTCCTAACTGGTCTTTCCATCTCTCATTCCACTCCTTAAAATGCAGTCATAGACCCTATCACTTTTTCTTTTAATTTTTTTAAGTTTTATTTATTTTTGAGAGAGAGAGAGAGAGACAGAGACAGAATGTGAGTGGGGGAGAAACGGAGAGAGAGAGAGACACAGAATCCGAAGCAGGCTCTAGGCTCTGACCTGTCAGCACAGAGCCTGATGAGGGGCTCAAACCCACAAACCGTGAGATCATGACCTGAGCTGAAGTCAGACACTTAACCGACTGAGCCACCCAGGCTCCCCGACCCTATCACTTTCTGCCTAAAATCATGAATGACTCCCGATTGTCCACAGAACAGAACCCACACTGCTGAGTGTGGCATTCAAGGCCCTCCACACTATTTCCAACCTATCTTTCTATGTCCCATCCCTCTCTGTTTCCTCCTGGGAAACTGTGCTATGCCTTTGCCCATGCTGTTCCCTGTGCTTGTCATCCCTTTCCTGAAATGTCCACCTGGTCAGCACCTACTTGCTTACTTATCCTTTAAAACTTGGCTCAAATATCAACTTCTGCATGGATCCTGACAGGACCCGCAGGTTGCTGCACAACTCAAAGGGATGCCGTTCTCATTGTAATCTATGTCAGGGGTCAGCCAAGTAGAGCCCTGGGGTCAAATCCAGCCCACCACCTGTTTTTGTATAGTGCGTGAACTAAGAATGATGTTTGATGCTTTTTAGTGGTTGAAAATAATTGAAAAGTAGAATATTTCATGACTCGATTTCAGTGCTCATAAATAAAGTTTGACTAGAATGCAGCCATGCTTATTTGTTTACATATTGTCTATTGCTGCATTTGTGCTACAACAGCAGAGTTGAGTAATTGCATCAGAGACTGTGTGGCCCACAAAGTATAAAATATTTATATATTTTATAAATATATATATTTATATATATATAATATATATATTATCTTTTATATATTATATATATTATAAAATATAAATATTATATTTATACATTTACTATCTGGCCCTTTACAGAAAAAGTTTGCCAAACCCTAGTCTGTGTGAATGGCACCCCAGAGTTAGGCAGTGTGCAACCTGTGTGGATGTGCTCCAATAGCCCTGCGCGCAGGCTTCCCTGCAACTGTCTTTATACCTCCACCCTAATATCTATCACATGGTGTAATACTTTGTTTTCTTCTCCTGTAGACGCTGTGCTCCAAAAACTGAGTCTGGCTCTCTGAGTCTTTCACCTTTGTATCCCCTGAGTGTAGCCAGGGTCTGGCACAGAGAAGGACCTCCATCAGTGTCTGTGCCACTGCATTGCATTAAAGCTTTCCCAGACACTGAAGGTGAACTAATAAAACACTGAATGGTTCAGGATTAATGTAACTCATAAAAATAATAGCAGCGAGGCGCCTGGGTGGCTCAGGTCGGTTCAGCGTCAGACTTTGGTTCAGGTCATGATCTCACGGTTCGTGGGTTGGAGCACGGCATTGGGCTCTGTGCTGACAGCTTGGAGCCTGGAGCCTGCTTCAGATTCTGTGTTTCCCTCTCTCTCTGCCCCTCCCCCTTCGCACTCTCTCTCTGTGTCTCAAAAAAGAATAAATGTTAAAAAATAATAATAAAAATTATTTTAAATGATAGTAGCATGCTGGCAAAACTCTAGCTGCATTGTTTCTGACTTTTAAAAACATTCACACACCAGCACACTGTGTGAGTTGAGCCTCTTGTCTCCTGGAGAAGCACTGCCTGGTGTATTTCATTGAATCGAAATACATTTCATTGAATCGAATATATGGTTGGTGTTGATGCTGGGGTGTTGGAGAGGCTACAGCACCCCTATCTGGCTGGAGATAGCCCAGGCCTCACAGAGTTGAGAGTCAAGCCACTGGAACATGGTTCCAACTAGGGTAGGTTAAGGTCGGGATGTTTGCCTGGCGAAATCACAGAGATCTGGGTGAAGAGGAGGCCTGGGCGGTAGAGTAAGAGCCCTAAGTTGCTACACTCACAAACTATTTGTGGAATGCAGGGGAAAGGCGCCAGCCCATGCTTTTGTGCTGTGTACCTTGGAGAGATGGCCTCTGGCCTCCCTTGTCTCATTCGGTCCCTGAGAAAACCGATTTCTGAGGGCACAGCCCCAGAGAGGAGAGGCCGCTTGTTCATCATCGCGCTTGCATCTGGCCGGCCCAGGCCTCAGCACCGCCCAGCCTGTGCCTCTCTGTTTCCTGTAGGCTCCAGGAAATCACCAAGTCCCTGCCTTCAGTGAAGGCCTTCCACAGGCCTTCCTTTGTTACTCTCAGTTTCTCTTTAGCTGCCTGAAGAGTCCTACCCTCCCAACATGTAGATCGTACAAGTACGATCTCTCACCACATGTCTGCAGCCAGCCCAACAGAACTGTAAAATAATAGCTAAGATTTACCGTGTGCTTACCATGTACACTGTCTCATTCATATCCCATGAACTGGGTGCAGTCATCAGTCCTGTTTTATAGATGAAGGAATTGAGCACAGAGAGGTTAAATAACTTGCCTAGGGTCACACAGCCTGTAGGAAGTAGAGTTGGAATTAGAACTCAATGTAACTTGAGAAATCTTAAGGGCCTAACCAGTATGTTTGTCATCTCTTGCAGATGCCGTTTCTGTTCAAGTGTTTCAGTGGGCTATCCTTTGTCTGCCTCCCTATCTTTACACTTGCATTTCCCTTTTCCTAATGTACCCTCCACCTTGCCTAACTCTACTCACTCTTCAGATCTCAGCTAAAATACCACCTCCTCTGGGAAGCCTTCCCTGATTCCCTGGTTGGTTTGCTGCCCAGCTGGTTGGTGCTATCCCATAGCACCCTCTGATCTCCTCCATGTCCTTAACTGACATAGCTGTTTATAGGCCTGCCTCCCCCACCCAAACTGTAGGCTCTATGAAGCCAGGGAGCATGTTTGTTGTGTGAACAGTGACCCAAACTAGGCACTTCATATGTATTTGTTGGATGAACAAATTTAGCAGTGAACTTCTCAGCAAAACCTTTACTGTGGGTCAGCCTGAAGGTAAAACTCAAATCACATTTTCAGGCTACTTGTACGATCTACATGTTGGGGGGTGGGGTGGCGGGCGGAGGAAGGAGAAAGAAAGAGACAGAGAGCTGGAGTCAGCCTATTGCTGGCGGCATTCACAGACCTGCTTTCCTTCACCTCCATAAATCACCAAGAATTAGTTGTATTAAATTTATATGTTTTCAGCCCTGATCAAAACCACTGGCCCTCACCTTCAACAATGCAGCCATTCCAAGAGTCGTTCCATCCAGGCCAGAGCCAATAAGCAGCCCAGGGACGCACTGGCGGTCACGCCACCTTGCAGCAGGTGGAGCAAGGGCTTTTGACTCAACTTCAGGTGAGGAGTGAGGTAAGGACAGTGGGGCCACATGGCATCACTTGTGTAAAAAGGAGGGGCCTCCACATGGCTTGGTTCCCAGAAACAAACATGCCCTGGGAGACTGCAGGACAGGAGTGAAAGTATTCCTTTTTCCTTTGACATGGGAAAAAAAAAATCCCTTTGAAATGTTGGAATTTCACTTAGTTTTTTTACCATGGGCATGTGTTGTCTGTTTAAAAATAACCAGAGTGTTGATTTTTACAATAAAAGTATGTAGTCATAATACTCGCAAAGTTCCTAACTCAGGGATCCTGCCCTCGGAGACTGCGAGGAGGCGGCCCTGGCTGCTGGCCCTGAGCACATTCAGCGGGTTTGGCTAACTGGGCAGCTCAGCCTTACAGCCTCCCCACTCCTGACACTGCAGTTCCTGCACCTTCTTAGAATGGCAGACTCTCTCAACTTTCTCCCCAGTGACTCACAGAGGGTGTTTCCCAGGCCCTGGTTGTTTGCTGGCAACCCCAGGCATTTTAGGGAAGGATACACCACTTTCAGGTCCCAGGTCTGGCCAGTTTAGACCACCTTGGTAAGAGCCCAAATGGAAACATGGGGATTAGGAGGGACTCTTGCTTTCTAGACCTTCTTCTTTTTTTCCTTTCTTTTTTATTGTTTTTAAAACTTTCTGTATTATTTGAATGTGTACAATGTGTACGTGTTAACTTTTGCAAAGAGAAACATTTGAAGGCATAAACAGTGTGTGGTGAACTCATTGTTGCAACCAGTCCCCGTTGCAACCAGTCTGCTGAGGACCAATCCTGTGTCCTGTGGGAGAGGCCCTGGCCCTAAAGATGACTAGGGAGCTGCCTGCATCCAGAGGGCTTGCTTTTGATGCAGAAGCACAGCCGGGTTAGAACCAGTGCCTTAGGCAAGAGGGACCACTGACCATGGTGAGTTTTAAGTGAGGCAGGAGAGTACCGTTCATGGTCTGCTCGTGGTAAGCTTCTTTAAATTTCTTATAAGCATTCCAGACTTTGATTTTTCCCATTCCATGCTGAGTGCCACCTCCCACCCTCCCTGTCTTTATCATCCCAATAAATAAATGAATTCACTGGATGCTCAAGCAGGACACATAGGTGTATTTATCCTTTTCTCTCCCCTCCCAATGACTAGTCCTTTGGATTTCCTCTCCAGAAAGTATTTCCAGTTCAGCCTCTGCTCTCTACACTCAAGCCCAGACCACTCCCCTCTCCCATCACTGCTACAGCCTCTCACTGGTCCCCTGACTCCACTCTTGCCCCTCTGCACCTCTCCATCCCTCTCAAACTTAGCTGCCAGAGTGTTCTTCCTCAGATCCAGTTACTCTCTTGTCTCAACTCTCTGATGGCTCCCCAACACACATAAAATAAAATAGAAACTCTTTGCAGGACATCCCAGCATTGTCCCAGAACTCACTGCCTGCTCTTTCCCCCACATGCATTCCACCCTCCACATGGACATTTATTGGCAATTTTGTGGATGGATTTTCATGCAATTTCATGTCTTTGCATGTGCTTATTCTCCTAGGATCTGGATTTCTTCACAGTAATCTGTTCCTTTGCTCTCCCCAACCCTCTCCCAAAATTATATCCACTTGATCCTATCTATACTTACTAACAACAACAACAACAAAAAGTCAATATTTGATTTCCGCATCAAACCCTCCCCTTCTCCTTGATCAATCGATTAGGCCCACTTAAACTTGATAAATCACCTGGCTGACTTTTTTTTTAATTTTTAAATTTTAAATATTTAAGAGCATTGGTTTCAGGAACAGAACCCAGTGATTCATCACTTACATACAACACCCAGTGCTCATCCCAGCAAGTGCCCTCCTTAATGCCCATCACCCATTTAGCCCATCCCCCTTCCCACCTCTCTTCCAGCAACCCTCAGTTTGTTCTCTGTATTTAAGAATTTCTTATGGTTTGCCTCCTTCTCTTTTTTTATCTTATTTTTCCTTCCCTTCCCCTATGTCCCTCTGTTTTGTTTCTTAAATTCCACATATGAATGAAATTATTTATTTTTCTCTGATTTATTTCACTTAGCATAATACACTCTTGTCCCATCCACATTGTGGCAAATGGCAAGATTTCATTCTTTTTGATCGACCTGGCTGACTTTTTTAAAAAATTAAAGCAAGTTAAGCTCAGAATTCAAATTGGGAGATATCATGTGACAGCTCCTAGGAGGGATTTGAGAAAGGGTGCCATGCGTGCGGAGAGGGTGTCTTAGTGCTGAAGCACACTTCAGGAAGGCAACAGCAGCCTGACCTGCACTCTCTGACGTCATGGTCACACAACCACTACCGTGAGGGCTGGTGTTGAGCAGTGCGGGAGGTTTTCCCCCTGAGTCATCTACTCATCTGGTGTAGGGCCCTTGTATAGTAATGCTAGTTAACTAACCCCCAGAATATCACATCTACCACCCACCTTCTCTGAGCAGACTAACTTCTTCGACCACAAATATATTTTTCAGCTGTTTATTCTCTAACCCAACGCTTACATACTTGTTTCCAACAAAGACACACATTGCTACATTCTAATGACTCCACATTTGAAGACCCCTTGACAAGACTGGGGTCACAGATGGTTTTGGTATACAGCTTGAGGTAGGTAATTTTCTGAAGGAGGCCAAATTGCTTTGATCGCTAAATAACAATTTGTTTTTAGTGGCAAAATTGGGCGAGGTGAGGCTTGTGCAATTGTGTCCTCGCCCTGACTGCCTACATTTTTAGTAAGTTCATTTCCATCAGCAGAGGCTGCCATGGACCTTGCTGAGCAGTTGTGTGCAGACATACGCCCATAATGGGTGTTTAGAGGAGCAGAGCCATGTCACGAACTTCTTGTATGAGTGCCAGGAGGGGGCAGGTCAGATAGAGGAGACTTCTGGGCTGACCTGGGAGCTCCAATGGCTCACCCGTGTTGTCCATCCTCAAGCTCTGAAGGGCCTCATGGAAACCACCTCGCTGACTCTTCAGTCTCCACAAAACAGGAGCTCCCAGACAAGACGGAAGGGGGGTTCAGGAGAGGGGAATGCACTCAGCTACTTTGCGGCCTTTTTTCAAGTTAATGTTTGCACCATGACCCCTGGCCTATTTCTGATCTGTTGTTACACGTTAGGTAATTAGTATGTGGAGCAGCCCAGTTGACTCACCAAAGTGACTGATAAACCCTCTCTCTTTGCAGTAAGGTGAAGATTTGAATCTACTTTGGGAAGAAAGGTATGTGAAGTCAGTTTAGAGTATTTCAGGCCATGTGGAATGTCTCTTCTGAGAAGATCCTCCTACGTTCCACCTAATAAACACATTTGTCTATTTTGTTTTGTTAAAAAAAAAATGGGGAAAAAAAGGTCTTATTTTTACCTTCTAGCATTGTAAGAATCATTGCCCAACCTTAAAGGACCACAAATTCAATTTTTAAAAATTACATAATAGGGCGCCTGGGTAGCTCGGCTGGCTAAGCATCTGACTCTTAATTTCAGCTCAGGTCTTGATCTCAGGGTCATGAGTACAAGCCCCACATTGGGCTTAAAAAACAAAAACTATATAATAAATAAGGGTCTGTGGAAATGAGATCCGATAGCCATAGAAGTTTCTCCAACTCTAACTTTTTAAAATGCCATGAATCCCAGAGATTTGTGCCACTCAAACCTGTTCAGCAAACTTGAATGAAGTTGACATACCAAAATGTAGGACTTAAGAATTCACTCAAATTAAAAGAATCTGTAACTTAATTGAACTGATGCCCTGAAGTAAGAGTCCAGGTGAAGGACTTCTGTTAATCCTGCCTTCAGTAAACCAGCTGTCTGTGACTAGGGAAAGAAGAGCAGGTTTCCTGAGGTGGAGGCATTTCGTAGATGCCCTGGCTTCCGATCTGCCCTGTTCCCTTTCTTCTATATTTGCCTTTTCCTTCACCGTGACTTTCAACCTTCCAGCAAGTCCCCATTCTTCCATTTGTCACCCTTGGATGGCCTTCTGTTTGGCAGCTTGAGTCCACACATTCACAAAAGCACGCCAATAAACTAATGCAGTCCACATTTCTTAGGTATTCAAGCCCAGTCTGACTCAAATGTATGTGTCAAGAGGCAGCTCCCCTCCTCACCAGCTGGGACTCTTGCCCAGCACTCAGACCTCTGTGCCCCTCCAGCATGCATGGCCCCTGGAGGTGGGGGGGGGGGGGGGGGAGGGGGCTTGTCTCCACGCCCAGCTGCTTCCAGCCACATGATCCAGGTTAAATGCTGCTGTTTCCATCAAGATGTGCCCCCTACCCTGCATTCCTGCAACTTCCGGGGCATGCCTCACCTTTGCTTTTATTTAAATTATTTGTGCACAAGGTAGCTCCCTCATAACACGGTAAATGCCTTTAGTATAGGGAATGGGAGCTGGTACATTTTTCTATTTCCCACTGAACTTACTACAGATAGGAAAACTATATATATATATATGTATATATATATATATATATACATATATATATATATATTTAAATGAGTGAATTAAGGTTTGAAGAACTTCTCTTTGCTCTATTTAGGTCCAGTCATTGCTCTCCCCCAACAGAACAAAGAAACTAATCTCTTTATAAAATAAAGGAGGAGAGAGGACTAAGACTCCAAATGTTTAACAGGCTCTGAAATTTTCTTTCCTTTTATTTGATATTGGAACTTACTTTTGTCATTATAATGAATTGTATTTTTTAGTATTTCAAATCTTTTTTAATTGTAAAGTCATATAGCTAATTGTAAAACAGTATAACAATATGCAAGTACACAGAGTTACCCCTCTCCCAAACCATGTTATTCAGAATCATGGAAGGGAAACCCCATGGTGCCATCCAGTGCCTTGAACAGAGAGCAGTCAGCTGACACAAAGTCACAAAAGGATCAAGCAAGGTGTACAATGAGCTTCATGCTTTCTCCTCTTGTATTTGGTGATGTTGCAAACTGGTAACATCTTGATACTTATAAATATCTCAGTACTAATGAGATTCCCTTACAGTATTATAAATAAGTTTCTAAATAAACTCCCTGGCAATTTTCTACCCCAGGAAGAGCACAGACTTCAGGGTTGCTGTAACTCTGTGCTGTCACTGACGGCTGGAGCATGAGTGAAGCAAAAGTGTGTCACCTGGAGCAAAGTTTGGCTGTGGGCGTCAAGAATATGAAAGGTTTGGGCCTTTACCTTACTTGCAAGTCAACTGGTTAGCCTTCCACAATTTCATGGATGTTGGAAGAAAACATGAGACTCCTGGGTCAGAGGCAAAGGACTTTATTACTCATAGCAATAGCAGTAGCTCTTGTGTCAGCAATGTCTTGTGTCAGTTCCCCAAGTCCTGTTCCCAGGGGTGATGTGGAGAGGACCAGGTGGCACTTGCAACTCACAGTGGGTTGCATTGCTGCATGTATTTGGACATTCACATCTTTTATAATGGGCAGCGAGCCCATTTCCTCCATCTCCAGATCAAGCCATTATCTCTCTCTCAAGGCTGTCCAGCAAATCCGCTCCTTGCTCTGGAGGGAGGGTACTATCTCTATCTCCAAAGGCTATTCACTACACAAACACCCTTGAAAACGAGTGAGAACAAAGGCAGTTGTGCCTCTGTTCTGTTTAAGAGATCCATGGAAAATTGCCTCCAAAAAGTAGGCTTCCATTCCTGATGATGCTTTGGGTTAATCAACAAGGATCAGAAACAACAAATGGCAGAAAATTCAAACAAATCAAGTATTTACCGTGTGCTCCTTAGTAGGGGAGGCTAGGGTGGTCATAAAACAAATTAAGAAACAAATTAAAAGGGCTCTTTAAAGACATGACAAAGGCTGAAGTCAGATTTATTCAGTCATGTGACCAAGGGTAAGAGAGGTAGGCGAGGGTCAGATCATGTAGAGCAGGAGTTTGGATTTTATTCCAGTGTGGTGAGAAGCCATTTGGAAGTATAGCTGTTCAAAGGGGCATCTCCTTATGCTGGCATCCAAGGCTTTGGTTCATCCATGTGAATAATGGGAACATTCAGCCAAAGTCAGTTAAAAACCCAGTTTCCAGGGGTGCCTGGGTGGCTTAGTCGGTTAAGCATCAGACTTTGGCTCAGGTCATGATCTCACAGTTCATGGGTTCTAGCCCCACATCAGGCTCTGTGCTGACAGCTCGGAGCCTGGAGCCTGCTTCGGATTCTGTGTCTCCCTCTCTCTCTGCCCCTCCTCTGCTCAACAGTTTCCAGTGAGTCCTCATGGAAAGGCAGAAAGATGTGGCCTCTGCCTGGAAGCAGGTGGTGCCCCTGTATTTGCAGAATGGGCACCCAGAGAATAACTGTGGGACAGAAGGAATTGAACTGACATCCAATTTGCAAGTCCTGAACCATTGGCTTTTTAATAGTTGATCTTGTCTGGGTTATGGACCATGCACAGTGCTAGGGGAATGACCCTTTTGTCTCATCAAAGGGAAGTTCTATAGCCTAACAGATCAGACCCTCTGGACTCCTATCTCAACCTAGCTGTGCCGCTCCTGACCAGTTACTTAACCTCTCTGAGCCTGTTCTGTCCTCTGAGACGTGAGATAATGACAGAACCTATATCAGAGGGTTGTAATGAGTGTCAGAGGAGTAATGTGAACAGCTCAGCACAGTGCCTGGCACAAAGTAGGGTTCAACTCATATTTTCAGTCAAGTCAAGAGAATGCAGTGGCCCAAAGATCAAGGTTGCTGGAGAACAAAGTCTGCAAGATGTAAACACAAAGCCAGACTCTGAAGGTCTCCCAGGATTACAGAATGGCTTCATCTGTGATTTCTATCAGGTTTTCCAGGGCTGGTGACTTATAATAGAAAGTGGTAAAGACATAAAAGGTGATAGGGAGCAGAGTGGTATAAAGAAATGGACTTTGGACCCAGACAGACTTCAGGGTGCAGGCTGGTGTATGCCTGCCTGACTTTAATGACCTCAGTTATTATATTTCCCAAACCTAATTTCCTCATTTATAAAATGGGAGAAACAATTGACAAAACGGACAAATCCTACTTGAGTTTTGAGGATTAAGTGTTAATAAGAAGCAGCTGACACATGGTAGCTATCCAGTAAATAGTAAGTCTTCTGAGAGCTTTTTTTTTTTTTTTTTTTAAATAAAGATTTGCCTCTCCACACAGAATTAAAGCTGAAAAGTTTCTAGAACAACACCTTCACTTCACAGATGGGGAAGAACAAGGTCTCAGTAGGCTGGTCTTAGGGTTCTTGTTCAGCTTCCTGGCCATTGCTTTGCCCGTGTGACCCAGCTTCCCCGAGTGAAGGGAGGCTATCTGAGATCCCCAACTAGGAAACGAGGTGGGGAAACCTAACCCAGCTGGGACTTTTGTCAGCTCTCCAGCAGGGCCTGCGTCAATTAGTTTAATGGACTCTTTTGTGCAGCCCTGGCCAGGGGGCAAGAGGGGACAGTATTTATTTGCTTTTTCCTTTCACTACCTGGGCTTCACCAATGCTCATCCTTATATTGACTTAGAGGCCTTCAGCATTTGGAAATCTATGCTTACCCATCCCTGTTACCGTAACAACGAGGCCCCTAATGGTGCCAGATGCATAATGTCCTACCTTGTTCTTTAATACCCAGGAAAAAAAAATGTGACCACTCTCAGATCTTATACTTTTTCCAAGGGGGAGAAAAAGCCCCCTCTGTTGTTAACATAGTTTTAAAATATCAAAAAAAAAAAATTGGGGCACTTGGCTGGCTCAGTCAGTGGAATGTGTAACTCTTGATCTCGGGGTTTTAAGTTTGAGCCCCACACTGACTATAGAGATTACTTAAAAAAAAAATAAAATCATTTAAAAAATCCACCCCCCACCCCCCCGACCAAATTATTTGGAAGCTGCTGAGCAAGGTACTTATCTACCCTGGCCGTTTGCTTCATGTCTCATCCTTGGCTGCTCTCTACCATGGCCTTCAGGTCTTGTAATACTTATCAAGCTGGCAAAGGACGCCTGGAAATCTGACAATTCTCCCTGTCATCCCTGTACCAAGGGTCCAAGTTCAATGGCAAGAGCTCAATTCTTCATTATACGAATAACTTCACTTTCCTGGGCCCAAAATTTAACAACTTACTGGGGATTCAACACCCTAAATGCATTTTCACATAAATATTCAGTGCCTTTCCACTAACTCTGATTCTATCAGGTGGGCGTGGGCAGGAAAAGTTGCATCATTACTTACAGGAGGAAACCAAACTGGGTAGTGGAACCCAATTTTTTTGTTCTTTTTATGTTTACAAAATCATTTTGGTTGGCATGTTTAGCCAGCAAGAGGCGCTCCGGGAATTATCTGCAAATTGGAGGCTTTTAAATTCTGGAATCTCTTAAAGATAACCCTGACACAGTGGTCTCTGTTTTTATATTTCTAGTCTGTTTTCATCCTGTAACTTCCCTTCAGGGAGTCTAAGAAAGCGTGAACTCCAAGGGAACAAAAAATGGACACATATTCTAAGGAAGGTGCCCAAGACAGAATGAGGAAGGAAATGTTTGTTAAAGGTGTGGGTGAGGGTACCAGAGAGTCTGTGTTCCGGCATAGCCTTGATTGCATAGATGACCTCTTTAACATCCCTGCTTTGATTCCAACAACAACACAGACCACTCAGAGAAGTTGTACACATCACCAGCCTGAAACTGCCATCAGGACTCTAGAGTTAAGTCCTGTCTCCTTCCATTTTGCATCATACTTACTTCCCTGCTTTCTCCACTGAAAACATTTCTATCACTTTGCTGTCTGTTATGGGAAAACTAGAGAAGTCACAATGCATGTGTGATTTAGTGACGGAGACAACACATACAAACAGCTAACAGAGAACAAAAATGAGGAGATGCTGGCCAAATTTTGTCTGCCTACCAAAAGGGGATAGAGCATAAGGTTAGTCACAACACAGCAGGGAAGATTTTCCAGAAAGGGCACCCTTTGGATTGGCTCTTGCAAGACATGAGGAGGTGGATTGTCAGAGAGGTGGCCTTCCTGATAGGGAATGCAATGAAATGTAAGGGAAGGAATAATCAATTGGGAGTTAGGAGAACTTGGGGTTTGTCCAAGGTCTCTTGATGTGGGATCTATTGGAGGGGGTGGGGTGGCTCAGTGTCCTCAACACCATTTTCCAATGCTAACAATCTCTGATTAGGCTATGATTCTGTGATGGGTCAGGAATACAAGAAGGTAGGAATGAACCTCAGCTGTCAGCCAGCAAACAAACAGGGATCTCAGTCCTGTAATTGCAAGGGAGTGAATTCTGCCAACAACCTGAATGAGCAAGGAAATGGATTTTCCCCTAGAACCTCCAGAAAGGTACACAGGCTGCCAACATCTTGGTTTTAATCCTGAGATCCTACCTGACTTCTGACCTACAGAACTGCAAGACAATGAATTTGTGTTGTTTTCAGCCACTAAAGTTTGTGGTTATTGCAACAGCAGCAGGAAAATGATGCACTACCTGTAACAGACTAGTTTTGGTCCTCCTCTGGCCATGCCCCTCAGGTGTGAGGAGTCTAAGAGACCAGAGAGAGGTGCCCACCTGAAGCTCCCTTCTGGACCATGCTTCAGTGAGTGGGGTCTTGGAATCTCTGTTCAACAGCCCTGTTCAACTCCTTAGGCTTTGGGCACCTCCCCCTACTTTCTCTCCTCCAGGGGATGGACAGAACCTTAAGAGAACACCTGCTTAGGCCTGTGTTTGGGAGTGGGGTGAGGCCAGAGCTGGGATACTGGGCTACAATGTCCACTCAAGCACAGGTGAGTCCCCTTGATGTGAGGCAGAGTGAGGGTGGGGGACATGTGGGGAGAAAAAGGGGTCAGGAAGAGGGCTAAAGGTTGAGCTGGCTCTCTCTATGCTGCTGTGTTCTGGTGTGGGACTCTGGGAAGGCTGCAGATTTTAAATTCAGATCATGTATTCCAGGTCTTTATGGGGACATATTTCCCACATAGGATAGTAGAACATATCTTCATAGTCTGTTAGCTTGATTTATACTTCTAAATACTTAGACATATGTCTGGGGCCTCCATCTGTGCCCTTGGTCTGTCCCTGTAATGATAGCGGCAGGCCTATTGTCTACCCCATACCCATACCCTGCCTCCCATCTCAGGAATCTCCCCATTACCTTGTTTTATTTTCTCCAGAACACCTAATGCTGTCTGAAATTATTTATGTGCCTACTTGTGTCATCACCACTGCCTTTCCCCATTAAAATGTAAACTCCAGAGAACAGGTCTGTCTTACTCAATGCTGTTTAGCCAGTACTCAGATGAAGTAGGTGCTTAATATTTGTGGGATGAGTGGATGGGCAAATGCACTGAGGAGAAGGAGACTTGCAGGGGGGCAGAGGTGTTTCACTGTGTGTGGGGAATTTGGAAATGTGGGTCTTTGTGTAAGCTCTGCCACCAACCCTTCCCCACTCTGGAGAATTGGAATAAGAGTCCCTGTGGCCTCTTTAGGTTTTATGTTTCTAAGATATTCCAGGAAAGGGGGAAACCCTAGTGGTTCCTGGCCAAGAGGCTCCTATTGCTAACTTTATTAATTATCTATTGATGTCTATCAAATTACCCCAAACTTAGCAGCTTCGAACAACATGCATAGATTATTAAACAGCTTTTGTGGGTCAGGAATCTGGGAGTGGCTTAGCTGGGTGATTCTGATTCAGGATCTTTCATGAAGTTGTGGTTTCATGGGCCTGGGCTGCCATTACCCGAGGGCTCACCCACAAGGCCATTGCTGGAGGCGTGGGGTCCTTGCTGGCTCTTGGTAACAGGCCTTGGTTGCTGACCATGTGGACTTCTCCAGAAGGTCACTTTAGTGTTTTCATGACAAAGTGACTGGACCCCCTAGAGCAAGTGATCCAAAAAAGGGAGAACAAGAGGAAAACAAACGCTTTTTTTTCCCCCTGTGTTGGAAGTGACACACCATTGCTTTTGTCTTATTTGCGGGAAATGAATCACCAAGTACAACCCATGCTGAAGGACTGGGGGATTAAGCTCTACTTTTTGAAAGAAGGTGTATTTGTAGATATGTTTTTATTTTTAATTTTTTTACTTTAAAAAAAAGTTTATTTTTTGAGAGAATGTGCGTGAGCATGAGCAGGGAAGAGGAAGAGAGAGGGAGAGAGAGAATCCCAAGCAGACTCTGATCTGTCAGCCTGGGGCCTGATATGGGGCTCTAACCCACAAACTGTGAGATCATGACCTGAGCCAAAATCGAGGGTCAGACGCTTAAACAACTGAGCCAATATGGTTTTTTTTAATTTTATTTTTTATTTTTTAAAATTTACATCCAAATTAGTTAGCATATAGTGCAACAATGATTTCAGGAGTAGATTCCTTAGTGCCCCTTACTCATTTAGCCCATCCCCCATCCCACAACCCCTCCCGTAACCCTCAGTTTGTTCTCCATACTTATGAGTCTCTTCTGTTTTGTCCCCCTCCCAGATTTTATCTTACTTTTGTTTCCCTTCCCTTATGTTCATCTGTTTTGTCTCTTAAAGTCCTCATTGAGCCGATATGTTTTATTTTTTTTTAATTTTTTTTTTTTTTTTGAGACAGAGAGAGACAGAGCATGAACAGGGGAGGGTCAGCGAGAGGGAGACACAGAATCTGAAACAGGCTCCAGGCTCTGAGCTGTCAGCACAGAGCCCGACACGGGGCTCGAACTCACGGACCGCGAGATCATGACCTGAGCCGAAGTCGGCTGCCCAACCGACTGAGCCACCCAGGCACCCCTGAGCCAATATGTTTTAAACCATCGTACTGGCCGAGACAGGTATGTCTTACTTCCAGGTCTAACCTTCCTCTCTGCTCTTTTCATCATCACCTCTTGTTTGTCTTGGGCCTTTGAATCTTTCCCTATTTTCTCTTTACGTTGCTTCTCCTATTTTCTCTGGCCACAGAAGTACACAGATTGCTGGCATTCTCAGAAGTCCCTTTCATTCCTAGTTGTTATCCCTACGTTCTAGGATGCATCTCCCAAGAGGGTCCCTCCTCCTCCTGCTCTCTCTCTCTCTCTTTTAAAGTTTATTTGTTTTTGAGAGAGAAGGAGAGAGAGCTCGTAAGTGAGGATGGGGCAGAGGGAGAGAGAGAATCCCAAGCAGGATTTGCGCTGTCAGCTTCAGAGCCTGACGCGGGGCTTCAACCCATGAAATGCGAGATCATGACCTGAGCCCACATCAAGGGTTGGACGCTCAACCAATTGATCCACCCAGGCATCCCCCCTCTTTTTTTTTAAAGTTTATCTATTTGTTTTGAAAGAGAGCACACATGCATGAGTGGAGGAGGGACACAGAGAGAGAGAGAAAAAAAATCCCAAGCAGGCTCCACACTGTCAGCCTGGAGCCTGGCATGGGGCTCAAACCCACAAACCTTGAGATCATAACCCAAGCTGAAACCAAGAGTCAGATGCTTAACCAACTGAGCCACCCAGGTGCCCCAGCCCCCTGCTCTTTTGGTCTTGCTCCTCCTGCCTTCCTCTCTGAACATGGGCATTCCCTGATACCCTTTTGTTTTAAATTGACCTGTTTCCAGGGTACCCAGTCCCATCTTTCCTGCTCAGCATGCCCAGACCCATGCTAGTACACCAGGGCTCTGAGTATGTTACTCTCCCTGCTCAGAAACTTTTAAGAGCTCCCCTTGGTTTCAGACATAGGAATGGACTTTTCAGCTCAGCATCACTAGTCTCACAGTATGTGAGGTTATGGTGCTTTGATGTTTAACCTGCAAGGGGCTTGAAATCCCAAGATCTGAGGTGAAATCCTACATGTGTCACTTACTCCTGATGTGACCCTGAGCAAGTTGCTTCACTTGAATAAGCCTGTGTTTTCTTGTCTCCTAAAGCAAAACAGCATTATTTCCAATCAAGTATCTTGATTATTAAATTAAATAATATATATGAAGTATTTGTTCACATTAAATCATAAGCTACACTGTAGCTGCTATCATTATTATCCCATATAAAGGCGCTTAGCAAAAAGTGCGTGGCACAAAGTAAGTGCTCAACAAATCAGTGCTTTCCCAAGGCGTTACTTGAGTGTGTCCTGCTGGTGTTACTTTTATTTTAAAATGATTTGTTCCAGTTTCTTTTCATTTATAACAAGTGACAGGACTTCCAGATGTATATGTTAATGCATTTACTTTATATCCGAGATTGGCAAACTTTTTATTTCTGTATAGGGCCAGAGAGTAAACATTTTAGACTAGGTCATGTATGGTCTATGTCACAACTATTCAACTCCACTGTCACAGCACAAAAGCAGCCATAGACCATGTGTAAATAAATGGGCACGGCTGTGTCCAAAAAAAACCCTTTATCATTGGGCACTAAAATCCGGATTTCATACAGTTTTCACAGGTCATGTAATATTATTCTTCTTTTGATTTTTTTCTCAACCATTTAGAAATATAAAAACTATTCTTAGCTGGTGGGCTATACAAAAACAGACGGTGGGGTAGTTGGTCTGTGGGGCCATTTTTGACCCCTGATACAGTGTTCATTATATTTACATAGGGGTGCCTGGCTGGCTCAGTTGGTAAAGCATGTGACTCTTGACCTTGGGGTTGTCGGTTCGAGCCCCACGTTGGGTGTAAACATTACTTAAAGATAAAATCTTAAAAAAATTTACGTAACGCAGTGAGCTGATAAGGAATGATGTGAAGTGGAGTACAGATGATATGTGGATCTGGAGAATATTCAGACAGTGGTACAGGAATAATCTAAGTTGTGGCAACACATCAACAAGTGTTCAGCCCATAAAGCTGAACAATCTGGTTCAAAGCCGTCCATCTGTACTTCTTTGAGGGCCCAGCCAAACTGGGCTTCTATTTGCCCAAGCACACGTTGCACACATCCCAGTCTCTTGGTATGGAATACCCTCTCTGAGCTGGTTTTACTCACAATACTTCTGACACCAAATGTGTGGGATTTTTCCACTGGAAAAACCATTCCTGGCTTTAGGAGACAAGAAAACACAGGCTTATTCAAGTGAAGCAACTTGCCCAGGGTCACATCAGGAGTAAGTGACACATGTAGGATTTCACCTCAGATCTTGGGATTTCAAGCCCCTTGCAGGTTAAACATCAAAGCACCATAACCTCACATACTGTGAGACCAGTGATGCTGAGCTTGTCTGATACCAAATGGATGTCCCACAACTCAATTCAATTCTGACACTAACTCCCTGGAGCCAGCATCAGATTTCATAGGTTTAAGGGCTCAGTTCCACAAGGATGCCCCCAATTCAGATACCAGTTGCAAGGAATGGGTACCAAGGTACCCACACTTCTGTCTGACTCGGCTGAGAAGTCATGGCTTCCCACAACCCCTCCTTTCAGGTTCAGTAATCTGCTCAGATGGTTCACAAAAGTCAGGGAAGTGCTGTGCTCACCATTCCCAGTTTACTATAAAGGATATTATAAAGGATACAAAAGAACAGACAGATGGAGAGGTACACAGAGTGAGGGATGGAAGGGTCTGGAACACAGGTGCTTCTGTCAGGGACAAGGACCAAATACAAATCTTTCATATTTCTTTTTATATATTTATTTGTATATCATGATGTCACACCTTCCCATTATGCTCACTAAAATCACATCCTTTAAAGGCTATATTAAATGCCACCTCTGTCAAAAACCTGCCAGTGATTCCTTCCTACCCCCTACAAATGCTATGTTCCCTTCTCTTCACGCCCTTTTCTCTCAGCAACAGCTTGTTGGCACCTCCATTATTGTATTATAGTTATTTGGCTATTTATCTTACTTAAAATCAAGGTTCTTGCAGTCTGGGACCTTGTCTAGCTAGGATCCCACAGTGCCTGGCACACAACACGCACTCAGAAAGCATTTCTTGAGTTTTGTTTCCTTGAATTGAAAATGGGCTTTGACGTTATTGTGGCCCCTGTGTAACTGACATAATGGAGTGAAAGAGATTAGCTAGTCAAAAATATAGTAAATAGAGCAGGCCTGGTGGGAGGCTGAGGAGGGGAAAGGCCTTTGGAACATGGGGCTAACAGAGAGTCTGGCTCGCTCTGCAAGATGGCGTGGCTGGTCTATGTTATTGAGACCTTAGGCAGGAAACGGGTCTGAACAGAGAGAAAAGTAGGGCTTCCTAGAGCTTCCCACGCATCTGAGAGGCTAAGCAAAGAGCACAGTGAAATTCAGCGGCTGGCTCCCTCTGGGCCTCAAGAGAGCTGAGGTCTGAGAAGGCCTCATGATACACATCGTGCCCCAGTTCCGCGGAGTGAATCAGTCTCTGAAGCAATTGGCAATCAGCCTTAATCACGAGCCACATCTCGCAGGTTCGGTACAGACGAGCTTTGTCATTTCTCTGAGGGAATCACTGCCATTTCTCTTCCAGGCTCAGAGCAGTTCTCCCTGCCCCATCTAGGCCTGATGAGATGGCAATTTAAACCGCTCCGATTACCAGGTTTCATTAGGTAAGAAGGACCGATTAAGCAACAGTGGCCCAAATAACCTTAGGGGTACAGACACTTTTTCAAAGCCAGCGGAAGTCTTGCCAAATTAAAGGATGTCAGGATGAGATACTATGAATATCAGTTTCCTTCTCTTTGGCAGTGGAGAGGATTAATTAAATGCTTGTGAAGTGCTTTGAAAGTTTAAGCTGTTAAGAATTATTGTTCTGTGTAATAGGGAAAAAATAGAATTCTTGGCTCATTAAAGCTGTAATGTTGTAAGCCTGAGTGCTTTTCTCAGGATATCTTTGAGAGCTACATTTTTATTAAAAGAAATAAAGAAGAAAAGAAATGTCTATGAATACACATATACACCTGGAAAGTCAGCCGGGTTTATCAATGTTTCTGTTGATTAAGGGGTGAACAGCAAGACGCTGTTTCTTACTGACTACCAAAGAGACAGTTATGAAGAATCAATTATTCAAATGTGTAGGGACAGTCGCACTAAAATATTAGCAGGCAGGCATTTGCTTTCTCTTGAGGGACTAAAAGGCTATGAGATTCCATGCATGTAAACATGCAGCTCAATGAGCTTTGATGGCCTCTTCAGTCCTAACGTCCTGACTAAACCAGGAAGACATCCTTCTGCCTTCACTTTGTTGGCTGATTTGCCCAGGGACGGTTTTTGCTTTGTATCCAGATGTTCTGTGATATTTGAAAGGGTGCCATCCTAGTGGGCTGTCACTTCTGTTTCCATCTTTGTTGACTGAGGGCTTATACTTCCTTTTGTGTCTGTGCTAGCTTCCTAGTGCTGCTGGAGCAAATTACTATAAACTCAGTGGCTTAAAACAACACAAATGTATCTTCTTACGGTTCTGGAGGTCAAGAAGTCTAAAATCAGTCTCACTGGGCTAATGCCAAGGTGTCTGCAGGGCTGGTTTCTTCTGGAGACTCCTGGGGAGAGTCTGTTTCCTTGCCTTTTCAGCTTTCTGGACTCCACCTGCTTTTCCTGCTCAAGGCTCTTTCCTGCCACCACTCTGATCTCTGCTTCTGTCCTCACTTGTCCTTCTCTCTGACTCTCTTCCTCCCATCTTTCCTGATTAAAGACCCTTGTGATTACATGGGACAGTCCAGGATGATTTCCTCATCTCAAGATCCTTAACCCCATCTGCAGAGTCCTTTTTGCCCTGTAAGGGGACATAGTCACAGTGCTGGAGATTACTTGTGGGTGTTTGGGGGGCCATTATTCTGTCTGCCACAGTGCCCATCCCCTTGCCCCCTTCTGTTGTGTTCTCTCTACCCCAGCCAGGCCTTGCCTTAAATGTTTTACATGGATTAACTCATCTAATATTCACAACTACCCTGGAACAGAGGTCTCTAACTATAGATGAGGAAACGAAGGCAACAAGGTTAAATTACTTGTCTAGGGTCACTAATTTAGTACTCAAGTCTAGAACTCACAGACTTTGGACCCACATTGGGCTCCATGCTGGGCATGAAGCCCGCTTGGGATTCTCTCTCTCTCTCTCTCTCTCTCTCTCTCTCTCTCTGTCCCTCCCTCTCTCTCTTTCTCTCTTACCCCCACCCCTTTTGCCCCTCCCCTGCTCAGGCTCATGCTCTCTCTCAAAAACAAACAAAAAACTAAACTCACAGACTTTGTCTTTAAAGGCTTGTTGTTGTCTTTATTGTCTTTAATTATAAAAGCAACACAATACAGGTGATTAAAAATAATTCAATTGAAAGTCATTGTCCCTCTCCTTCACTGGGTCTTTATCTGGAACCCCCTTTCCTAGTGGCCATCTGCAACTTCAGTGTTTCACACATTCCTTACACAGTCATTCCTTCCAGTTACACACATTCCTTAATTTTTTTAAGTTTATTTTTGAGAGAGAGAGAGAGAGAGCGAGCATGTGGGGAAGGGGCAGAGAGAGAGAGAGAGAGAGAGAGAGAGATTGAGGATCTGAAGCAGGCTCCACAATGAGAGCAGAAAGCCCAACGCAGGACTTGAACTCACAAACCTTGAGATCATGACCTGAGCCAAAATCGGATCCTTAACCGACTGAGCCACCCAATTCTCTCTTTACACCTTAATTTTTTAATTAATATAGATAGTTGTAGGCAGTTGTCCAGATAATATACCATAAACTTTTATTAATTCTAAAATTATTAAAATGGCAAATCCTGAACTTGAAAATAATTCATGTGTAAACCCTTACAGATCAGCACAACTTAGTTGGAACACACAGGCACGGAGCAAAGAGCAAAGCCTTTGGAGTCCAGTGGACTTGAATGTTAACTTTCACTCCACCACTTACTAGTATGTGTCCTTGGAAAAATCACCCTTTCTTGAGTTTCAGTTTCCTCATCCTGAAATGATGAGGAAATATTCCTACATATTCCTAATTTTAAATTAAGTAGTGTGTAAATTTAAGCATGTTACGAGTTCAACAAATGCTAGTTCTTCTAAGAAAGAAGGAAAAGATATCTGCTAATAATGAGTGAAAGCATGGACAAGAAAAACAGTAAATAGATTCCACCTACAACCAGTTTTTAATCACATGGTTCTTGTCTAATAGTCTTCATTTGCTTAACGAAAACTTTGAGGGCCCTGTGCTAGGCACTGCGTTCTTAATGGGGACACAGTGGTGAATGTGTCCTGTCCCTGCCTTTACTCCTTAGCACATAACAGGAAATCAACATATAATTTTTTAAAAGGGCTAAATCCTGATTATAAAGAAAAGATTTGGATCGTTGGAAATGACTATGTGTGTACTGGGGGTGGGGGGAGCAGTGAGGGTGGGCAGGATTTATAGCAAAAGCCTCAGGACGTATACTAGTTGCATTTCAATGATTTAAAGACTGACCTTTGGAAAATAATTGTTAATATCATGTTCTCCCACAGACCACCAGGTGCATACAGGCCCGCAAGATTTTCTAGCTTCTTGCAAAATTTATTGACTAGCTTGTAATCTTTTTCCTGAAGAAATAGATTAAATGCAAGGAGAAAGAAGTTGTGGGCTAATGCGTTTTCTGATCATTTGGGCTTTCTCGAAGTTTCTACAGTTAGTCCCAGTCACCTTTTTAGACATTCATGGTGTATCTCCAATTTCTTCTCTACCATGTTTGGCAGAATTCGTTTTGGATGCTGTTTTAATACAGTCACTAACCCCAGACAGAGAATGACTTGCAACAGGTGTGTCTGATAAAGAAAACATTGTTTCTGCTCTGCTTCAGGCATGTCTGACATGTTGGGGACCTGCTTTCCTTTGCAACGCTGATAGGAATCTATTTGGGAGGGAGGAGTGCCTCCCAGTTTCAGGCCAGAAAGCCTCTCCGTTTGGCTAGCAGCAGAGTTAAGCTTGGAAGGAAATGCTAACATGTCTTCAGAGCTATCCTGAAGGAGCTAAGCTGAATGATAAATGGGTATTGATGGTCTAACATAAGAGGAGTTAGCAGTCATTTCCTGGGCAGGAGTTCTCTATGACTGCCTGGAAGCAAACAGGCCATCAGTGATTACGGAGTGATGGGTTTGGTCGTGTGAACTGGTCCATAGTAAAACAACTGTATTGACAACTTTGACATTATCTGAGATTGTGTATAATCCATGCAAAGGACAATTTGCTTTGACTACAGGACAGTCTGTATGCCTTGATATTAATGCATTCACCAAATTAGTCAGTGAACTAGTAGAGGCTTGATGGAAGAGAAATTTGAAATATGGGCCTTCTAAAAATTCAGGGATTGCAGAGACCTATTCAGAAATCCACTAATTAGAGCAGCACCACGCAAGGACTAAACAAAAGCAGGATTTGTGCTTTGGGAAAAGGGCAGTGGTGACTGGGGGGAGGGAGAGCTATGCTAAGAGAGACTAAGGCTTTGAGCTTTTGGGAGCATTTGGAAAGCTACTATAGCATTGTATTGTATTGGAGGGACGATATGGAGTATATCTGATAAATATATAACATATAATATAACACAAAATATTTGTAATTTGACTATATATAATTTGAACTCATGTTTCTTAAATTAAGTACACTGGTATGCCCAAAGATCTGGCTAGACAGATGTGTGCAAGTGCTTTTAATTAATAGAACCGTTTAAAAATAGTCATGTAAGGGAATGTGGGGTGAGGAAGAATGTGTGTGTATGTGTGTATTTTTGGAGAATTCCCACGTGAAAGAAATAATGATAGCTAATGGTGAACACGATTCAGTTGTTAAAAATCATGGACCAATGTAGTAAAACACTTTCTACCTATTCTACTTGCTCCTACTTCATCTCTTGGGTAGAATCTCACCAGGCATCATGAAAAGAACAATTGTCTTTGAGAAGATGCCAGTGAGTTGGTATCTGACCCATATTAAATATCAGGTTATTATGAGTTCATTTAAGATCCCAAAGTGTAGATGTGTCATCAGTGTCTTCTTTATCCATAAGTAGGAAAGAGGAAAGTCAAGTTGCTTAGTATCACCAGAGCAGTTACTAGGGGTCAGCTACAGGCCTAGCACTGTATGTTTCATTGGAGTAGATGGAATTACCATTTGATGTGATTTGAGGGGAACAGGATGTCTCCCTGCCTTGAAATATTTTCCCTGCATGGCCTGAAAATATTTAGCACTCATCCTGAAATACCATCAAGTAGAGCACTAGTGGGGTTGGCTTTACAGTTTACAAAATGATTTTCTACAGATTAGATGTCCTGGAAGGAGAGTTGTCTTTTTTTATTTTTTATTTATTTTTTAAAAATTTTGATACTGTAAGTAGACTTCACGTCCATTGCGGGGGCCCAACACGGGATTTGAACGCATGACCCAAGATCAAGACCTGAGCTGAGATCAAGAGTTGGAAGCTTGACCAACTGAGGCATCCAGGCACCCCTACAGTTGTCTTTTTATTCAGAAAAGGATGCCTAATTACTTCACAATTGAGCTATTTTCCTTCAAATGTTTAACATTGATAGTAGAGATGTTTGTGTCTCACCTATCAGCTATTCATACCTCCAATAGGAATGAACTAAATCAGATGGAGCCCCTCCTAGATCTGGTTAAGATTAGTACAGATGAAATTAATCAAATGAGATTAGTTTTGCATAACCAGGAAGCTGGAGAAGGAAGAAGTAATTTTGGCTCTTCTAGCTGAGAGCAGACACGATCAAAGCCAAGGAAAGCAAGTGCTAGAATTCCAGGGGCAGAGTTGCTTCTGAGTAGCTGAGGTAAAAGTTCCAACACTTTGAGATTGCTGTGTGGTGTCTCCAGGGAACGCTTTGTCCTGGGAACCCCTGTGGCTTAAAAGAGTCCACCAGCTAATAAGGTGACTTCCCTCCTGTCAGCAGTGGGCCAGGTGAGACTGCTATTTTCAGATGGACAAAATGCTGTTGGATAGGAGACTGGTCAGGGACATAAGGGGGCCAAAATTTGATTTTGGCAAAGCCGGGTGTTTGGAACTTTGGCAAGTTTCATATTGGCAAGTTTTCTTTGGTTAATGCCCATTGCACTGTTAGCACAGGCCAAGAGGTCCTGAGGAGCAATTCCCCAGTGTTGCTCCTCCCCCTTAGGGCCAGAAAGTGACTGCTTGCATCCTTTACAAACCAGTATGAAGCCACGTGACTATTCCCAACACATCACCTGTGAAAATGAAAAACTTGCCTCCAAACTGCAGTGAAACTGAACTCTGTTGACCTTATAATAACTCCCCACCTCCAAAAAAATGTGAGAGGAAACTGCAGTTTAAATAATGTAAAATTATATTTTGTAGAAGTAATGTTGGGCTTCTATACGTACATATCTGGTATGGGATTGTATTAACAGACAATGTAGGCTAATTTATGGGCAATTGAAAGGATTTTTAAGGGTTATTTTGATTACATATATTCTTCTTTATGGGTGGAATTTAGAACCTAATCCCAATAAGAAATGACACCTTGGCTCTTGGCTCTTCCTCACATCCTATCCTCCCCTAAATCCAACTGATTTCACTCCAGATCCAACTGTCTCTTGAACACCCTCCTGAACATGTTCTTTGCCATCTTTTGGTTCATGTTCTTTGCCATCTTTTGGTTCAGGCCTTCATTTGTTTCTTAGACAGATGTGTTCTCCCTGGTCAGCCTTCACTCATTTTGGCCAATCTCCTTAGTTGAGCCCTACATCCCTATCATGTTCAGTTCTGGACATACCATTCTTTCTTGTGATTATGGCTTCCCATATGTTACCCTAGATTGGAAGGCCTTTTCCATCTTCCTCTGGACAACTCTTACCCTTTAGCCAAAGCCCAGTTCCAACTTTATCCCTCAGTAAATCCTTTCTTGGCCTCACCAGTCTGAGAAGTATTGTCTATTACATAATTTGGATACCTTGGCCCACAAAGCCAAGATCTGTCCTGATCTCATTGACTTCAGCATTGTCTATACCACATACCCATGACTTGTGCCCTCTCAGTCCCTTCTCCATCCCTCCAAGGAAAAAAAACCCCACAGTGGAGATTGTTTTTCAGTTCCTGCAACTGGGCAGGCTTCTTAGCATGCAAGGCTTTCTGCTGAAATGCTTTTCTCCTTTTCAAGTCTTCCAGTTACCCCACAATGTGGTTAATTCCTTCTAAAACTTCTGTTCTAACTCAATCACCTATCCTATATTATCTATCTGGCCTGTTATGTATCTTCTTGGCATCAGATACCTTTTTATTTCTTTTGTAACATTTTCCACAGTCCTAGTGATATATTTGTGAGATTAATATTTGTGTACCTCATTAGATTGTATGCACTCCATGAATGCAGGGCTAGTGTCTCTATTCTCAGAACTATTCCACTTCATGTCATTGATGGAATGAATGATTGAAGAATAAATGAGTTAATGTCTTCCTGACTAGGTAAGCTCCATGCATGTCCAAGCACAGTGTATGACAGAACATATTAGAATCACTATGTAAATACTTATTGTTGAATAAATGAATGATATAACATATCAATAACTGCACATAACTCAACCAGAGTTCTTCATCTGACTTTTGGGCTTTGGGGACAAGCATAACAGAAGTATATTAGTATTATAGCTTGCAGCTAAGAACATGCGGTCTTTTACTTTCCCAACCTCAAGAAACACTGGATGTGATAATGGTTCCATAGAAAGAGAGCAGCCATAAGTATTAGGTTGAAAACAGAAGTAGAGGTATCAACACACAACAGTCTACAAATTTGTTGAGGGATGCCAGAAATTAGCAGCTTGCATCAGTACCTAAAATAACTGTGTCTTTGGCTTTCGATCTGAAACTTTGTTTGTTCTCAGTAAAGCGATTGCATAAAAACTTACCATTCCCAAAGCTTTCCTATTGGTGAGGAGTTTGGAGATAATGGGGAGACTACTCCCTGGATATTTTCTAATACCCCATGTAAAAAGTACCTTCTTAGTTTTCGTATAGAACAGTATTTTTAAGGAGCATCTTACATGGAAACCCAGTTTGTAAATGTCTCAGACACTAGTGTTTGCTCAGATATATGCATTGTACCCATCAAAGAACTGTTAATGACTTTTCATTTTTTATTTAAAAAGAAATGCAGTCCCATGAGTGGGACTTCCAGATGAGCAGACACATGGGGAAAGGCGTGCTTTCCACACTACCCACTTTTCAGCTAAAATAAGCCTTTGAAACTCATCCGGGTTTTGCTGAAGAGCTGCTCAAACCAAAGGGAGGGGCTTGGACTTCGTGTTTAGGGGTGGGGTCCCGGTCGGTGGGCGCCGCAGCCGGCTTCTTTTCCTTTGGCAAAGAGTGGAGTTGGGAAGGGTCGGTGGAGGCACTGCGTGAAACCAGCAAACCCGACAGGAGGGGCGGTAAATAGGGGCGAGGGTGCGGGACTACCCCTTGGGCCGCGCGCGAAACAAAGCCCCGCGGGGGACGCTCGACCACGCGGCAGGCAAGCGCTAGCTTCCTCCGGGCGGAGAAGGTTGCGGGCGAGAGCGTGACGTGCCCGCGTTTGTCGGGCGCGAGCTGTTAGTAGCAGCAACGGTAACCGAGCAGCCAGAGCGCCAACCGCCACCCTCGGAGACCCGCACCACGATGCCCACGCAGCTCGCCGCCGGCCGGACGAGTGCCTCTGCGCCTGCGCGCCCGCGGGAAGCCCCGCCCCCTCCGGGCTGCCGGCGCGCGGGGCCGCGCCTCCTCATGGCGGCCGCCGCAGTGTGTGGTATTTAGCGGGGGCGCGCGGCGGGCTCGAGGACGCGCGAAACGACGGCGGCGGCGGCGGCGGCCAGGGGGGAGCCGGGACAGCCGTTGCGGGGCGCGCTCTCGAGCGGCGGCGGCGGCCCAGGGTGTCCCGTCGGTGCCGGCACGGGGAAGAGGCGGTGGCACTGCCCGCGGTGGCGGGAGTTCGCGGCGGCGACGGAGCGCGTTTGAGCCAGGACCGGGGTCCGAGGCGCGCTCTCCGCCCACAGGTAAGTGGGGCCCGGCCTGGAGGGAGGAGCCGGCCGCGAGGGGCTCTCCGGGAGGAGGACGCCCAGGCCCGGTAATGGCGGCGGGCGGGAAGGGCGGCGGGGCCGGGTCGCGCCACTCGGGCGGGGGCGCGGGTAGCCCCTGGCGCCGGGCGCCTTTGTCTCGGCCAGAGCCCGGTCGCTCGGCCGAGCGCCGCCCCCCGCCCCTCCCCTCCCCTGCTCGGCCCAGCCCGCCGTCGCGAGCCGGCTCGCCCCCGCCCCCGGCGCCCCGGGCCCGGCAGGCCCGCGGTGGGGGTCGGCCCCGCGCGGTCGGGCGAGGGCGGGGAAGGGCCTCCTGGCCGCCCGGCCCGGCCCCCCTGCTCCCGGGAGGCGGGCCCGGCGGGGGGAGGCGCCGGGCGCTCCCCGCGCCCCGGTGCCGGCCTTTGTTGTCAAGGGTCCCGGGGTGTGCGGCCAACATGGCGGAGGTCAGCTGAGTGCGGGCAGTGGCCGGTCCTTCGCTCCGGCCCCTCCCCGTGCCTCTCTGGGCCCGGGGGCCGGCCGGGGCGACTTGGCCGTCCTTGGCCTCCTCTGCCTGCCCGCGACCCCGGGAGCGGTCGTCCCCAATGGCGCTGCCTTCTTGCTCCCGCTCCCGGCCTGAGCCTTCATTGTGCGGTGGGAAGAATGCAGCCTCCTCCCTTGTTTATGTCTTTAGAGAGGAGATCGCGTGAACGGCTTGCCAGGGAAGCCCTAGTTTTTATTGTAAACCTTGGTTTTCCTAGGCTTCATTTTTCGGGTAGTTTGGGGGCCTTTCTTGAGTCTCTGAGATTATAACTTAGGAATGTGGGAAACCTGGGCCACAGTGTTGCGTAGGTTTTTCTTTTCTCCATTCCTGGAAAGATTCAGAATTTGTTTGCTCTGACATCCAGAGAAGTCCCAGTTTGTGTGTTCAGAAAATCAGATTGTGTAGCTGATTTGTCAAAGTCACAGAAGCTGTGAGTCTGGATATAGGGCAGCGATCAGACTGCCTGTTCTAGCAGTTGAACATTTACCATTTCCAGATAAGTGGCTGTCAAGGGTAAATTGTTAACTCTTTAAAGCAGTTGAATGTTGGGAGCACAGACTCGGAAGTCGTACTGCCAGCTTTGGTTCCATCCTGTCCCACCCGTTTGTGACCTTGGGCAAGATGCTTAACCTCTCTGTGCTTGATTTTCCTTATCTGCAAAATGGGTGTAATGACAGTACTTACGTCCAGTAGGATTGTTGGGAGAGTTGATGAGATGATAATAGGTGAAGGGCTTAGAGCAGTGGGGTTAGTGGTTAATAAATGTTTGCTGCTTGGGTTCTTGTTCTTTAATAATTAATGAGTTCATTTTGGCATGATGGATATGTTGGAAGTACACAGACCAAAGTATGTGAGCTCACATTGTACGTTGTTAGTGCTTTGGTTTTTATTTTACTGCATTTTTTTAGTTGCACAAAATGAAAAGAGGTTTAGATAGTAAGTTGACAGGCACTCTGAGATAGTGGCATTTGGAAATTTATATAGTAAGGAATTTGGATAGGTCTTGTGTGGTCTGGAATTATAAAAAAAAAACAAAGTGCTTAAGTGAGGTTTCCTTTTAGCACTTTCACATTTATGGATCAGTTCACTTCCAGGGACTTGTGTTAACTAACTTGGAAGAGTGGAATAACGAATCCTTTTCAATGTTAGGTGTCTATGGTGTTACCACCCCTTTTAGACATAAGGGAAGAGCAAAGGGTAGTATAGTTATAAATGTAATGGTCTGGGGGCGCCTGGGTGGCTCAGTCAGTTAAGTGTCCGACTTTGGCTCAGGTCATGATCTCAAGGTTCATGAGTTCCAGCCCCGTGTCGGGCTCTGTGCCGACAGCTCAGCCTGCTTCAGATTCAGTGTCTCCCTCTCTCTCTGCCCCTCCCCTACTCACTCTGTCTCTCTCAAAAATAAATAAAATTTAAAAAAATTTTTTTAAAAAATGTAATGGTCTGGTAATTTTATCAGGGAAATATTGGTTCAAATTGTGGAGGAGAGGATATTGGTAGCTGTTGGGAGAACTTTATGATAAGTACATTTTGAGACTTAAAGTGGATTATACAAATTGTGTAATTTTTCATTCTGGAAATTACAGAAACTTGTGATTTGGAATGGTTAAGTGTCAACCCTAAAGTTAGTTTTGCCAAAATCTTTTCTTAGATATATTATAGAATTGGTTCAGGTGCTCCCTGTTGGGATCTTTTCAGCATAATTTAGTAACATTTATTAATATTTCAAACTGAAGTACAGTCTAATTAATAGATGTTGAACTTTTCAGGATAAGTAGTACACAGACTACAAATTCAGAAACAAACTTAATTCACTTTGTTCTTTCTGAGCTTTGGGAAGCTCTTACAAACCTGATGTAGAGCAATATTCTTTAATTTCTGTAATTATATTATAATTAGGCTAAAGTTAATTGGTATTACAAAGGAAATATTTAGCCAAGACAGCAGTGACATAATGTGAAGACTAGGATTTTATTTTCAGTATATACGGTGTTCTGAAAACAAGTCTTCCATAACCCTGCAAAGTGACCCCTTAAATTGTGTTTTAAAGCTTTGATTTATTCAGTTTCCAAAAGATTGGAGGTTTTTCTTTTTTTGCTTAAAGAGATGTTACGGACTTTTGGTTATGATTATGGAATTTCTGCACACATGTTGTAAATGTGTAAATTCTGAATATTTTTGATATACACCACCTTACAAATAAAATCAATATATGAAAGCCTAAGACTTCCCATCCCACCCTGCCTCCCTTCTTCCCCCCAAAACCAACTGGAGTCAATTTTTTCACTTTATAATAGTATGATCCTTAACCATTTCTTTTAAATAGTGTTTTTTCTAATGCCCTTTAAATTATTTGGTTTTCCATGGCTGTGGCTATAGTTATTAGAGCACCTTATGCATAAGGGCAAAATTGTGTTTTGTATTCCTATCTCCTCAGTGCCTAACACTCAATACTTATTTGTTTCCTGACTTACTCCTATCTATAATGCTGATAACCCATGTATTATCCTCTTGCCTGCAGGTAATTTTTTTTAATGAATTTTTTTTAGAGCAGTTTTGCTTTCAGAGCAAAATTGAATAGAAGGTACAGAGATTTCCCATATTCACCCAGCCCCAGTGATATCCTTCCCCATTATCAACATCCACCACCAGAATGGTATATTTGTTACAATATGATCTACCTACATTGGCACATCATTATCACCCAAAGTCCATGGTTCAGTCTTGGTGTTCTGTATTAGGAGTTTTGACAGATGTATACTGAGTGCTGTGTATTCACCACTGTAGTGTACAGAAGAACAGTTTCTTTGCCCTAAAAATCCTCTCTGCTCCACCCACTCATTCATCCCTCCCCCAGGCTGATCTTTTTACTGTCTCCATAGTTTTGCCTTTTCCAGAATGTTGTATAATTGGAATCATACAGCATGTAGCCTTTTCAGATTGGCTTCTTTCACTTGGTAGGATGCATTGAAGGTTCTTCCATGTCTTTTCATGGCTTGATAGCTCAGTTCTTTTTAGCACTAAATAATATTTACCGTCTGGTTGTACCACTTTATCCATTCACCTACCAGAGGACAACATCTTGGTTGATTGCAAATTTTGGCATTTATGAATAAAGCTGCTATAAACACCCTGTCAACTCCTTTGGGTAAATAGTAAGCCACAGGATTGCTGAATCTTATGGTAAGAGTATGTTTAGTTTTGTAAGAAACCTCCAAAGTGCCTTTTATAGTTGCATTTCCACCAGCAGTGAATGAGAGTTCCTGTTGCTCCACATGCCCACCAGCATTTGGCGGTGTTGGTGTTCTGCATTTTGGCTATTCTCCTAGATGTGTAGTGGTATCATCTTGTTCTGATTTGCATTTTCCTGATGACCAGTGATGTGGAGCACCTTTTCATATGCCCATTTGCCATCTGTATATCTTTGGTTAGGTGTCTCTTAAGGTATTTGGCCCGTTTTTAGTTGGGGTTGTTAGTTTTATTGTTGAGTTTCAAGAGTTCTTTGTGTATTTTGGGTAACAGTCCTTTATCAGAGAAATCTTTTACAAATATTTTCTCCTAATCTGCGGTTTTTCTTCCTATTCTCTTGACAGTGTCTTTCCCTTCAGGTCATTTTCCACTTTTATGTACCAAGGTATACTTAAAATTTACATGTCGAAAAGTAAAACCTTTATTATTTCCAACTGTCCAAGGCTCTTACCCCATATATTCAGTTAGTCTTAAGGTCCTGACTTTTCTGCCATCTGGTTATCTCAAATATGGCATTGCTTCTCTCACTCATTTTCACATTTGCATTCAAGTCTTCTACCTTCCACGTGCTCTGTCTGCATTTGGTGTTTGCCTCTTCCCTTCAGTTCTTCCTATTGTAGTTTAAGAGAGCTTTCTAATGTAGGTGACTTACAAGAACTTCAGTATAAAGTCCAAAATTCCTTGATGGATGATAGTCAGTACACAGCCTTTCCTGAGTTTGCTCTGGGTACTTCCCTGCCATTTGCAATTATATACTCTCTCCCTGCTAAAGTGTGTAATCTCAGCCTAGACATCCCTTAGCTGAGACACTGTTCCTGGACTTCCCCCCCTGAGTTGGGTGTCCTTTCTTTGTGTTCCCATAGCACTCTCTGCTTTGCTCCACTCTAACAAGTATCCCTCTGAACTGTAAGTGTTCTGTACTACTTTGCTCCCCAATAGACTGTAATCTCTGTGAGGACTTGGTCTTCATCACCCTTGTTTGTCTAGAGTTTAGCATTGTCTCTGACATGTAGTTGGTGCTCAGTAAATATTTATCGAATGACTGATAAACTAATACCTCACACTGTTCTTAAAATGTGCTAGAGCCATATCCTCCAACATTTCCTCTTGCCCTACCTGGTCAAGCTGGATTCTTTTTGTTTCTTGAACGCTTTCTGTACTTTAAAGCTCTGTGCCTTAGCTGATGATTGTACTTAATCTCTCGAATGTCTACCTGTGCAGCTTTGGACAGATGATTTAAACTCTCCAAGCCTTAGTTTTCATTAGCATGTGAACAGCCAATTAAGCACATTGCTGCTTCCCCCATCCCAGATATCCTAGTACTAGAGTGGCAGTATAGTTGAAGGGTTAAGGAGATAGGGCTCTGAAGAATCAGACCTGGATATGTCTCTAGACTCTGTCACTTACTAGTTGTGTTTGTGACTCTAACCTCCATGAGAGCAGGGACACTGCCTACTTTTGTACCTTAAAAGCACATTGCCTATCCATAGAAAGTGCTTAAATAATTAAAAAAAAAAAAAAAAAGTTTTTGAGTAAGTTACTTAATTTCTCTAAATATTACCATTTACATTCTAGTGAGGGAATAAACAGAATTACAGATTGTGATATGTAAAGATCTTCCTCCACTTACTATGGGGTTATGTCCTGATAAACTCTTTGCAAATTGAAATTGTTGTTAAGTTGAAAACACATTTAATACAGCTAATCTACTGAACATCATAGTTTAGCCTAGCCTACATTGAACATGCTGAGAACACTTACATTAGCCTGCTGTTGGGCAAAATCATCTAACACAAAGCTTATTTTATAATAAAGTGTTGAATATTTCATGTAGTTTATTGAATACTGTACTGAAAGTGAAAAACAGTAGTTATAGGTGTATTGATTGTTTATCCTCCCAATTGCCTGCTGACTGGGTGCTATGGCTTGCTGCTGCTGCTTAGCATCATGAGAGGCTATCATACTGCACATTGATAGCCTGGGAAAAGATCACAATTCAAAATTCAAAGTATAGCATATCGCTTTTCCACCATCATAAAGTGAAAAATCATAAGGAAAACCATTGTAAGTTGGGGTCCATCTGTACTATAAAGGAGTTAAAAGTGCTGAAGTAAAAAATAATGGCGGTAGGAGGGACACCTGTCAAAAGTGGTGACATTTAAGCTATGATACAAGCTAGCTCTTTGAAGGAGGGAAGGGAGAACCTCTCAGAATGAAGGAGAAGCAGAGGTAAAGGCCCAGATGCTGGAATGAGCATGTACTTACTGTTCTAGAAGTTGAGGGAAAAGAGTGTTCACGGAGCAAACAGATGATGGGGAGAGATGGCCAGGGATCAGATCCTGCAGAGTCAAAGCAAGGAATGTGAGTTTTATTTTAGGGGTACTGGGAAGCCATCAGAAGGATTTAAGTAAAGGAGTAGTATAATTCACTTCTAACTTTTAAGATAGCTTTAGCTGTTGTTTGGAGAATTGATTGGTCAGACAGACCCTTTCTTTATGACCTGGATTAAGGTGATGGCAGTGAAGATGAAGAGAAGTGGATGGATTTGAGATCTATTTGGGAGACAGAATTAACAGGATTTGTTGATGGATTAGATGTGAGAGGTGAGGGAAGGAAGGAATTAGGTGGTTTCTGGCTTGAGCTGCTGTGTGGAACATGGTGCTGTTTACCAATATGGGAAAGACTAAAGGAGGGGATGGGACAGAAGGATAGCAATAAAATTCAAAGTTGTGATACGTTGGATTTGAGGTTCTCTATGAGACATCTAGAATGATTCGGTGCGGTGGAAGGGATATCAGGGGGATGTGGTCTTACAGAAGCCAGATGGGAAATATTAGAGCATGTTTAGGTGTTAGGGGGATGGTCTGGTAGCAAAAGAGGGAGGAATTGATGTAAGAGGAAGGGATAATAGAAGGGGTGTGAAGTCTGAGTAGGTGAAGGGATAATAGGGTGTGAAGTCTTGAGTACGTGAGAGGACAGACCCAAGTGCAGGGTCACTTTATTCTAATGTGAGAGAAGGAGGTGGTAAATCATTATTTGATGGCTTCTCTGGTATTTTCTGAAGGAAACATGGGTGAAGCCATCAGTTGAGAGTATTTGTAGTTAGTGAATACCAGATGGTGGTAGGTTAAAGGTGTAATAGAGAAAGACATATTGAGAAACTGAGCAGAGGGAAAGAGAGGAGAGATGGTGTGATCTATTAGCTAGTGAGAATGCCTGATGCTGTTTCAGTAGATTCTAGGAGACTATCTAGAGCAATAGTATTTTTGTTTCTTTTTTAATTTTTTTAAATGTTTATTTTTTTGAGAGAGAGAGACAGACAGCATGAGCGGAGGAGGGGCAGAGAGAGAGGGTGACACAGAATCCAAATCAGGTTGCAGGCTCCGAGCTGTCAGCACAGAGCCTGACATGAGGCTTGCGCTCATGAACTGTGAGATCATGACCTGAGCTGAAGTCAGTGCTTAACCAACTGAGCCACCCAGGCGCCCCAGTATTTTGGTTTCTAAATGTAAACTTTTTTGTTGAAGTATAGCATAAATAGATAAAGAAAAGTGCTCAAACTATACCTATAGTTTGATGCATTTTCACAAAGAGAGCACCCTGTTGGGACCAGCTCTCATGTGTCCCAATTACTTTTACTTTTTTTAAGTACCTTTTTTTTTTCTTAATGTTTATTTGTTTTTGATAGAGTATGAGGAGAGGAGGGGCAGAGAGAGAGGGAGACACAGAATCCAAAGCAGGCTCTAGGCTTTGAGCTGTCAGCACAGAGCCTGATGCGGGGCTTGAACTCACAAAGCGTGACATCATGACGTGAGCTGAAGTCAGATGCATAACCCAGGTGCCCCCCAAAAAGTACTTTTTAAAATCTTCAGGGACTCTAGGCTGAATAATACAGATAAAATAGTCTGTTTTGGTTCAATTTATTCTTTAAGCTTGAGCCACAATGAGCAGAACGATATTGACAAAGACCTTTCATTAGGTCTGAGCTTGCCCAGTGGCATTGAACTTATTTGTGGGTTTTGTTTTTAATTACAGAGGTTGTGGGGAGCACATGGGAGGAACTAGAAAGAGAAGGTTGGAGGGAAAACCTTTGGACAACTAATCTGTATTTTTGAAGTAGATATTGGCAGTGAGAAGTATTTTCTTAAAAAGTTAGAGGAATTTAATGCCAGTCTTGAATTTTATAGGAAGCATTATACTGTCCTTGTTATAGTTATTTATTATTGTCATGTTGACAAGCGTAGCTAGTGATGGTTGATACAGTGAAATTTAATGTACATTGGCTTCTTTGCAAACAATCTGCCTTGGAAAGATTGCTTTAGTAGTTGGTTTAAATAAATTGAATAATCTCATTGTTCAAAACTTGCTTTTTTCTTCTTTGCGTTTTACCTTTTGCTCTTTTGAGTTTGGTTAAAGCTCAGGCTTTGTGTGTGTGTGTGTGTGTGTGTGTGTGTGTCAAGGACCCTTTGTCAGGGACAGCTTCAGATGTTTATATAGTTGTGAATTAATTTCTGCAGACTGTATTCTTTTGGCTTTGTTAGGAGAGATGATCGAACATGTTATTTTGTCTTATAATTTTAAAATGGTAAATTTTTATAACTATAAACTAAAATATGTATATATGTATATGAAATATGTGGATTTTTAAAAAAAATACTTACTTTGAGAGAGAGTGTGTGCACGTGTGTGCTCATGCAGGGGAGGGACAGAGAGAGAGAGAGAGAGAGAGAGAGAGAGAGAGAGTCTGAGCTGTCAGCACAGAGCCCAGCTCCGTGGCTTGATCTCACAAACTGTGAGATCATGACCTGAGCCGAAATCCAAAGTCGGATGCTTTACCTGGCACCCCTGAAATATGTGGATTTTTATGTGAATGGGCTGTTTCAAAAATTTGTTCCCTGTTAGTACCCATATATTTGAGTCATTTTAAGAAAGAAAGAAATCAAAGAAAAAAAGCCATCAAGGCAAGTAGACAAAATTAGCTCTTGGTTTCTCAGTGTTTCAATTTTTTTTTAAACTTTTTTTATTTAAGTTTATTTGTTTTGAGAGAGACAGAGGGAGTGCGAGTGGGCGAGGGGCAGAGAGAGAGGCAGAGAGAGAATCTCAAGCAGGCTCCTTGCTGCCAGGGCAGAGCCCAGCCAGGGCTCAAACTCATGAAACTGTGAGATTGTGACCTGAGCTGAAATCAAGAGTTGGGTGCTTAACTGACTGAGCCACCCAGGTGCCCCTCTCATTGTTTCAATTTATATATGAAGTCACCAGCAATTTCTTTAGCAGGTAAGTGTGGGGACACAAAATATGCACTAAAATTTCCCTTTTTATTACCAAAATAATGTATGTGCTTTAATTTGAGGAATATATACAGAAATGTAACCCTAATCTTCCCTATGATCATTCATAATCACGTATTAGACGTTTTGGCATAGTTTCTAGTCTCTGTGTGTGCTACACTTTTTTTAAGTCAGCAGGAGATATTTTAAAGTTAATTTCTTTGATCTGATGTAAATCCTTGTAGATATTTTCTTGAATGATTACCACTTGTCAGTAACTACATGTTTGAACTGTGTAATTCCAAATGATGATGTTTGTGCTTATAGTCTGTACCCTGCAGTTTTTGATATTTTGTGTACCTAGAGTTCAGTGGTCCCATGTCTGATCTCTGGTTTCTGGTTCTAAACTTGACTTGCCTGTCTTCTCTCCTCCCTCACTTTAAGTCTTTAAACCACATTCTGCAGTTTGGATGCCCCTCCAGTTTCTTTTCTGTCTCATTACATGGAAATACATGCATAGAGACAACAGCCTTATAAGTGTATATATTTACTTCTTGTAACATAAATAGGATTATGCTATGTGGCTTTTTTTTTTTTTTAACCCACTCATTTAAACAGGTTGATTCTTATATTACTAGATGAGTCCATCTTCTTAAAAAAAAGACAGCATAGTGTTCTGTTGTGTGGACTATATTTTAGTCACTCTCTTAAGATAGGGCTTGAATTTTCAGTTTATTTGCTGTTACAAACAGGATTGCTATAGGCATCCAGATACATACACCTTTGCCAACATGTAAATTAGAAGAGGGACTTGGAAGAAATTTCTGGATGAAGAGTATACACTTACATTTTGAAACAAGCTGTCAGATCTTATTAGAAGCTTCCACGGTGGACATTTCCAACAGTGTAGTTAAGTCTCTTTCCCGACATCTTTGCCAATACTTGGAGTCAAATCTTTGAAAATAAATTTCTGTCCTTTCTTAAGTAACACATGCAATTTGTGACATTTCTTATATCAAGTCTTTGAACTTCTTTTTCCTTTTTTCTAGACTTTTACATGCACCTATAATTCAAAATAAAATATTCCATTAGCTTTGTGGTTTTTTTTAAATTTATTTTTTTAATGTTTATTTTTGAGAGAGACATGAGGAGGGAAGGGGCAGAGAGACAGGGAGACACAGAATCTGAAGCAGGCTCCAGGCTCTGAGCTGTCAGCACAGAGCCTGAGTGGGACTTGAACTCACAGAGAGCGAATCATGACCTAAGCCGACGCCAGAGGCTTAACCACTGAGCCACCCAGGCGCCTCTAGGTTTGTGTGTTTTTTTTTTTTTTTTTTGAAGAAAAATTCCCTGGCCGTACTTCTCTCCAGGTGTCCTTTGCCAGAGGCAACTATTTTAATGAGCTGATTATTTTTGTATTTACCATCTTTGTCTCTAACATGCTTCTATTGTTAAGTTTTTTTAAAATTTATTTTTGAGAGAGACAGAGAGTGCGAGCGGGGGAGGGGCAGAGAGAGAGGGAGACACAGAATCTGAAGCAGGCTCCAGGCTCCAAGCTGTCAGCACAGAGCCCAATGTGGGGCTCAAACTCCCCAACCGTGAGATCATGACCTGAGCTAAAGGCGGCTGCTTAACCGACAGAGCCACCCAGGTACCCCTAACATGCTTCTATTGTTAAATCCAGATTTCAATTTTAGGCGTTATCTATTCAGTTCTTGTTGTAGATTTAACTTGGCTTCCTGCCTCTGTCACATGTACAGACCTTCCCATTTACATACTCCTTTAATTCAGTGACATCATAATTTTGTACTTGCATTATTATTATGAAAGTTATTTGCAAATTGAGCTATATAGTAAGCTGTTGTGACTTTTTTCCTTGTACCGTTTAATTGGAATTTGTATATGTCACTAATATTTGTCCTTTTTTCTTTGTTTTCTCTGTGCTTACTGCTAATACCGCCCCACATTCCTTACTACTTGTCTTAAGTGTTCAGGTTGCTTGCTGCCTCATGTTGCCTTCTTCCGCTAACGTAAAGTTGTCTTTGTCTGTGTTCCCTGTACCTTTCTTCTGGGTTAAGTCTTACTTAACTGTAGCCATGTTGTCCTTTTTCTTGGTTCATTCCTTATCTATGAAGGGCTTGTCCTCCAGGAGCCTCCTGAGAACATTTCCAGGGGAAGTTCAGTTTTGAAACTTTGCATCATTATTCTGCCCTCAACACTTTTAGGATAATTTGGTTGTGCATAGAATTCTAGAACAGTAATCATTCTCTTTGAGGATTTTAAAAAACATGGTTCTATTGCATCCAGCTTTGGATGTTACTACTCAAAGTCCAGAGTTCTTTTGCTTTCTGATTTATTTGTTCAGTCAACAAATAATTTTTTGAGTCTGTGTGCTAGGCACTGTTTTAAGTGTTTTGAGATACATCACTGACCCTACCTTCCTACCTTCCAGAGTTGGGGGGTGGGGGGCTACTACAACGAGCATAATAATTCAATTGTATAGCCTGATAGAGGGTAATACATTCTGTGGAAAAAAATAGAGTAGAAAGGGAGGAGGGAAAAGGAGAGAAGAGGAAGAGGCTGGTGGAATGGGTGAGGATTAGGAGTGCATAGTGGAGGGTCAGTGGGCAGAGTGCTGATCACTGTTTGCAATAGAGGGGACAAGGTAGGCCTCATTGAGAAGATAGCAAACAAGCAAAAATAAGGAGGTGAAAGAATCCGTTATTATGTACATCTAGGAGGAAAGTATGTTAAAGCAGAGGCCCCAAGGAACAGCTTAGTTTTATGGAACCAGGAGGCTAGTGCAGTGAGTGAGGGCGAAAGAAGTGGGAGAAGGAGTCAAAGAGTGATCATCATATTATTTAGGGCCTTACAGGCTGTTCAAGATTTTTCTGTTACTTGGATAAGGGTTGCCAATGGGGAAGGTAGTGAGCAGAGGAGTGACATAACCTGATATAAATTTTAACAGGATTTTTCTGGTTGCTATGCTTAGAACATACTGGGATGGATGTGGGAGACAAGGATGGGAGTGGGGAGACTGTTTAGAAGGATATTGTGGTAATTCAGATGAGTGATAATGGTCACTTGGAATATATGATATGGTAGTGGTAGAGGTGGTGAGGAGTGGCTGGGTTCTGGATATATTTTTAAAGAAGATACACTAAGATTTCCTGGTGGTTTTATTATTTTTTTTTATTTTTTAAGTTTATTTTGAGAGAAAAAGAGAGGGAAAGAAGTTGAGTGGGGGAGGGGCAGAGAGAGAGGGAGACAGAGGATCTGAAGCAGACTCTGCTGACAGCAGGGAGCCTGATGCAGGGCTCAAACTCACAAACCACAAGATCATGACACCAGCTGAAGTCAGATGCTTAACTGAGCCACCCAGGTGCCCCCTGGTGGTTTTAGGTATATAGCATGAAAAAAAGAATCAAGGATGACTTCAAGGCTTTTGAACCTGGTAACTGGAAGGATGGAATTGTCATCAAGGGAGGGGAAGGTGGTGGGTGGAATAGTTTGGAAGATAGGGAGTTCAGTTCTGTTCAGCACTTTCCCCACCCCTGCCCCCAGGGATATCTAGGAAGCAGTTGGATGTACAAATCTTGGGTTTAAGAGAAATCTGGAGGGGTTTTTTGTTTGCTTTTTTAGTCTGGGCTGGGCATACACATTTTTAAGTCCTAGGAATGTTGGTGGAATTTGAAAACTGCAAGACTGAATGAGATCAACAAAGCCAGGAACAGTGGACCATGGACAACTCCCAATTTGAAGAGTGGGGAGGAGAGCAGGAATCAGTAAAGGCAGCTGAGTTGCTGGTGAGCTAGGAAAACTATGTGTGCAGGATCAGTGAACAGAGTTTATCAGGCAGGAACCAGTGATTGATCAGTTCTGTCAGATGCTGGTGACAGATCAAAACTTGCAAATTAAATACAAACAAAACTGCAAAACCAGTGAAATTCAAATTATACTCATTTTACTAAAGCATTGGATCCTGTCTGCTAAATTGAGATCTTGAAACAAAATGGCTTATAGAATTGACTATGGTTATGCTGTAGGTTCTTTTTGAGTTAAACATACCAAGATTGACCTGCATGGTGTGGTCACCATGTTTTGCATTTTCTTACCAGCATATAAATGCTTCAGGGAAAACCCATGATGCCACTGGGCTTTGCTTCACACAAATGCATCCATTGCATTTGAGGTCCCCTTCTGCTTTTGTCTTTAGCCTGTCATTATTAGAGTACCGTAGTACTGACTTGGAGCCAGCGACCATAAATGTGAATGGGAGCATTCAATTATTTGGCTACCATATGGAGTCAGATGATTCGGAATGTGCTACTACTGCTTTTTAGATGATTAAAAACAGGAAAATAAAACATTCAATTTTTGTAGAGAAATGTAGATCTCCCCCTCTTCCAAGAATAGAATCTTAGGTTGAGGAAATTTTTTCTAAGTTTGTTTATTTTGAGAGAAAGAGCAAGCAGGGGAGGGGCAGAGAGAGAGGGAGAGGATCATAAGCAGGCTCCCTGCTGTCAATGCCCAGCCCCATATGGGGCTTGAACTCACAAACTGTGATATCATGTCCTGAGCCGGAACCAAGAGTCAGACGCTTAACTGACTGAGCCACCCGGCGCCCCTTGAGGAAATTTATTTTATTTTTTATTTTAAGTTTGAGGAAAATTTGAGTATGTTAATTCATGTATTCTATCCTTATTTGAAATAACAAATTATTTGGTTGGAGTTTCAAGTACAATGCTTATGAAGATAACAAATTATAACGATTTCAGTGAAATATGATTTAATTTGAAAAGGCTCCATGAATTTTTTGATATGGCATTTCTTTCCCATAAATTCCATTGTTTTTCTACTCTTTTACTAGTAAAGCGCTACCTATCATATCTCATGTTAAGACTCTGTAATTACAGGGATACAGGAGTACTGATGCATAGGGGCACTTGTACCCCAATGTTTATAGCAGCACTCTCAACAATAGCCAAATTATGGAAAGAGCCTAAATGTCCATCAACTGATGAATGGATAAAGAAATTGTGGTTTATATACACAATGGAGTACTACATGGCAATGAGAAAGAACGAAATATGGCCCTTTGTAGCAACGTGGATGGAACTGGAGAGTGTGATGCTAAGTGAAATAAGCCATACAGAGAAAGACAGATACCATATGTTTTCACTCTTACGTGGATCCTGAGAAACTTAACAGAAACCCATGGAGGAGGGGAAGGAAAAAAAAAAAAAAAAGAGGTTAGAGTGGGAGAGAGCCAAAGCATAAGAGACTCTTAAAAACTAAGAACAAACTGAGGGTTTGATGGAGGGTGGGAGGGAGGGGAGGGTGGGTGATGGGTATTGAGGAGGGCACCTTTTGGGATGAGCACTGGGTGTTGTATGGAAACCAATTTGACAATAAATTTCATATATTGAAAAAAAAAGACTCTGTAATTATGATTTTGCCTCATTTCTTTAATATCTTCTGTCTCCCAAGCAGTGTATAGTTTTGTGTTTAGCTCAATATCACCAACTCTTTATAGATTACTGCTAATTTTGATCTGCTTTAAAATTTTTGGCCAGTGTGTGTGTGCGTGTGGGGCGGGGTGGGGGGGGCGGTTACCCTACCATATTTTTCAGGTGGAATGTGGAGTTGAATGGGTTGTATGTTCTAGTGTAGAACTGGCTAACATAGCTTAATGCCAAGACAGAGCAAAAGAGGAAACATCTATTGGAATGTGTGATAGTTTTACATCCTGAAAGAATATAAAACATAATCATGGTAGTAAACAACAGTTGTAGTCAAACTTGGACACAACTAAGTGAATATTGGACAGTTTTTTCTGGATGCTGTAAGGTTTGGTTGTATTACAGTAGTGATTGTGTTGTAATCATGACTGATACAGTTTTGATAAGTTCAGGTGTGTTACGAAAAATTTTGTTAGCAATATGTGGTATGAAATAAAAATGTTGAGAAAGCCTGTTTGACCCTCTTTTGACCCTCTTTCTGCTTACTCATATTTTTGTGCTCTTGCCTCACTTCTCGATACTTGGATTTAATGTCTAATTGTTAATGACAAACTCAGATTATCAGATTCTACCACTTTGATACAAAAAAATTACAAAAGCAACTACTTGTTAGGGCTAAAGGTTTAAATAACTTAGGGAAATTTTAATTTTTTGGCCAATTTTGTAAATATTGAAAAGGTGTGTTGGATGCTAAATTAAATATTCTGTCCCAGTATGAGGTTGTCGAGTTTTGAGGGTTATTTGAAAGAAATGAGACTTAGGGACAAAGCAGACAATGTGGTTCTGTGCTTATTCTTATTTTTTTTTTGATCTTCAGTTTCCTCATCTACAATATGAAGTTATAACCTACATTATGAAGCTTAAATAAATGGTGTGTATGAAGCTGACACAGTGCCTGAAAAGTTGATAGGTGCCCAGTTTATGCAGCTTTGTTCACAGCAAACTCTGTAATCTTTATCAGATTTCAGATACCATCCCAAATTGAGGTTATGAAAATGAACACAGTAGTTTGAAACAACAGTTTCCAGCAAAATCCTGTATAATCCAGGTGTTTTTTATTTAGTGATTAATTGCAGGGTTCATGGTATGACTCTATAAACATTACCAGTGCTTGTATTGTTAACAATATATCAAACATTACCGTGTATTTAATCTGTTAATGTCCAAAAATCTGTTGTTGTTGGTTTTATCATTGTACAAATGAGAAATATGAGACTCAGAATATTGTAATTTTGCTCAATGTCAAAATAATTAGTAAGAGCCAAAGTAGGAGTTCAGGTTTGAGCTTCTGATTCCAATCAAAGTCATGGTTCTTTTCACTATACATAGGCAACCTTCTTGAGGTATGTTATCATTAGGGCATTACTAAGAATTGAGGTTACTGTCTAGGAATTGATGGGTTTATGGAACTCTGATGTTATGAACATAAACATTTTGAAAAGTTAGAGAAGTGGTATGGAAGTACATCCATTTCTTTTTTCTTTTTTAGATTCTGTTTATAATGATAAAATTATTTCATACAGTGTTTCTTTTTTAAAGTAGGCTTTATTTCTTTAGGGCAGTTTTAGATTCAGTAGCAAAACTGAATAGAAGGTACAGAGATTTCCCATATTCACCCAGCCCCAGTGATATCCTTCCCCATTATCAACATCCACCACCAGAATGGTATATTTGTTACAATATGATCTACCTACATTGGCACATCATTACCACCCAAAGTCCATGGTTCAGTCTTGGTGTTCTGTATTAGGAGTTTTGACAGATGTATACTGAGTGCTGTGTATTCACCACTGTAGTGTACAGAAGAACAGTTTCTTTGCCCTAAAAATCCTCTCTGCTCCACCCACTCATTCATCCCTCCCCCAGGCTGATCGTTTTACTGTCTCCATAGTTTTGCCTTTTCCAGAATGTTGTATAATTGGAATCATACAGCATGTAGCCTTTTCAGATTGGCTTCTTTCACTTGGTAGGATGCATTGAAGGTTCTTCCATGTCTTTTCATGGCTTGATAGCTCAGTTCTTTTTAGCACTAAATAATATTCACCGTCTGGTTGTACCACTTTATCCATTCACCTACCAGAGGACAACATCTTGGTTGATTGCAGATTTTGGCATTTATGAATAAAGCTGCTATAAACACCCTGTCAACTCCTTTGGGTAAATAGTAAGCCACAGGATTGCTGAATCTTATGGTAAGAGTATGTTTAGTTTTGTAAGAAACCTCCAAAGTGCCTTTTATAGTTGCATTTCCACCAGCAGTGAATGAGAGTTCCTGTTGCTCCACATGCCCACCAGCATTTGGCGGTGTTGGTGTTCTGCATTTTGGCTATTCTCCTAGATGTGTAGTGGTATCATCTTGTTCTGATTTGCATTTTCCTGATGACCAGTGATGTGGAGCACCTTTTCATATGCCCATTTGCCATCTGTATATCTTTGGTTAGGTGTCTCTTAAGGTATTTGGCCCGTTTTTAGTTGGGGTTGTTAGTTTTATTGTTGAGTTTCAAGAGTTCTTTGTGTATTTTGGGTAACAGTCCTTTATCAGAGAAATCTTTTACAAATATTTCTCATTCTCTTGACAGTGCCTTTTACAGAGCAGAAATTTTTAATTTTAATCAAGTTAATGTGTTTGGTGTTGTTCTTGAAAAGTCTTTGCTAAACCCAAGGTCATCTAGATTTTCTCCCTTTCTAGGAGTTTACATTTAGGTCAGTGATCCATTTTGAGCTAATTTTTGTGAAGGGTGTGGGATCTGTGTCTAGATTCGTATTTTGGTGTGTGGATATTGAATTGTTCTAGCATCATTTGTTGAAAAATCTGTCTTTTCTCCATTGCCTTTGCTCCTTTGTCAAAGATCAGCACAGATCAGCACACTTATTTTAAAGTGAATTTTTAATCTCAGGTGTGAATTCTCTTTGTGAATTCATTTAAGTAAATGCATTCTACTTGTAGGGACACCAGGGATAAGTGAATTCTGGTTGTATACATATGCCATTCCTTCTCCTTGGAATCCTTCTTGCTGTTTTACTTGATTTAGTCATTCCTTCAAGAAATATTTAAATTACCTAGTCTGGGCTTGGTACTGTCCTAGGTGCTGGAGACAGAGTGAACAAAACAAACAAGGTCTATTCTCATGAAGTTTCTCAGTGCAGAAGTTCTGAACCAAAAATGAATGGTTCAGGGATCCTGGGAGTTCTCAAGGTCCTTTCAGGGTCAAAACTTTTTTTTCACAATAATGAGACATGAGAGTACAGTGGAGTTTCCCAGAGGGTACATGGCATGTGGCATCTTAACAGATTAAATGCAGAAGCAGATAATGAATATCCAATTGCATTTTATTGCATCAGACATTAAGAAGTGCAAAAATGTGAAACATAGACATTCTCCCTATGAAAATATTTTTCATAAACACTTAACGTGTAATGGATTTTTACATGTACTTTATAATGATATTAAAATAAAGAACTACTTAAAAATTTATTGGATTGAATTTCTAATATAGCAGAATAATATATTCTAATATAATAATATATTAGAAATATGTAAATATCATACGTATAAACCACATAGACGAAAAGCTCTTTTGGGGGCCTTAATAATTTTTAAAAAGTACTGAAAGTACTAAGTAATAATTTTTTAAAAGCAGTGAAGACTAAGTTTTTTTTTAAATGGCCAGGTAGGCTTAAAGGGCTTAGAAGTCACAGGGTCAGCTAATTGCTTTCCATTCTAAAGCAATTATTGGCAATATGTAAATGAAGGGTGTGACTATGGTCCAGTAAAACTGCTTACAAAAACTGGCAACTGGCTTGCAGTTGTAGTTTGCCAACCATTGGTATAAAGTGTTCCCGATACCAAAAACCTTGAGAATTACAGTTGTGAGTAAAAAGTTGGCGGTGTAGTTGGGAGGGAATAGGGGAGAGAATAGACAATAAGTAGTTAGAATTTCATTTTTTTCCTCACTGTTTTAAAGTTTATTTTGAGAGAACACATGTGTGCATGTGGGCAGAGGAGGGGCAGAGAAAGGGGGAGAGAGAACCCCAAGTTGGCTCCATGCTTTCAGCATGGCTCCAACCCACAAACTGTCGAAATCAAGAGTCAGATGCTTAATTGACTGAGCCACCCAGGCACCCAGTAGTTGGAATTTCAAATGGAAATAGATATTGTGAAGACAATGAGAAGGGTCATTTGGCCTTTAGATAAATCGATCAGGAAAGGTGCCTTAAGGAGCTGACTTTAGTTAACTGGTTACTTGTTCAGGACTTGACTAGGTATCATCTCTTCTCCTTTTCCTCCACCTCCTGCCTCCTCCTTCTCCTCTAAGTTTAATTTATTTTGAGAGAGAGCACAAGCAAGGGATGAACAGAGAGAGGGGGGAGAGAGAATCCCAATCAGGCTCTGTCTGGACTGTCAGTGCAGAGCTCAATGTTGGGCTCAAATCAAGAGTTTGATGCTTAGCTGACCTGAGCCACCTGGGTGCCCCTCATCTCTCTTTTTTGATCTCTCCTTGCTAATTAGGGATCCCTTTTGCATTGGGAGGCAAAGGAAAAGATAGTTTAAGTATATATATTTTTATATTGAATGTTATTAGACTTAAAGATTAATTTTTCAAGTTGAATTATAAAATATCTAAAGCATATTTGCTTTAAAAGGATTGAGGAAATTATACAGCCTAACTTAGAAAATTGACCTAAGTTACGTGACATTAAGCACGTTCTTTCTTTATAATTCTTCTTTTCTGAAATTGAGAGTTGGTTAAATTTCTTCCAAGTTTAAAATTTTCTGGTTTGTTTGTTTGCCTTGCCCTACATTGCCATTTGTCTCCCTCCCCCATCCCTTCTAAATCTTCCCTGATCAGATAAGCTCCAGCTTCCATCATTTACTAATTAATTCTATGATCTGAAACCTTTAATTTGTAAATTTATTTTCTTATTCTTGAGGTAGGGGATAGATGCTGAATTTGGAAGTTCATTGAAATGGTTAAGTCACGGTTGTATGTAAACCTTTGAGAACAATACCTGGAACATACTAGGTGTTTAATAAATGTTTGGGGCAGCTGTTTGAAAGAAAATGGAGGAAAGTCTCTACTTTTCCTTATTTAGCTTGCTGACCCTAGGGCTCCACTGAGACTGGCAAGCTCCAGTGAGAGGCATGAAAATTAAAAATGAAAACTCCTGTAGAGGGGTTAAGGAAGTACAAGAGCAGTATAATCCAGATTTATGTATCCATTCCAACTTTAGGGAAAGGACATGGAAACAGCTATTCCTGCCATCAAAATCTCTGTTCCCTTGTTGAAAAATGCTTTACCATATCAAGACATAAGTAATTTTATTTATTTATTTATTTATTTATTTATTTATTTATTTATTTAAAAAATTAATGTTTATTTTCTGAGAGAGACAGAGTGTGAGCAGGGGAGGAACAGAGAGAGAAAGGGAGACACAGAATCTAAAGCAGGCTCCAGGTTCCCAGCTGTCCGCACAGAGCCCGATATGGGGCTCGAACTACTAACTGTGAAATCATGACCTGAGCTGAATGAAGTCAGATGCTTAACTGACTGAACCACCCAGGCACCCAAGACATAAGGTAATTTTAGCAAAATCAAATTCATGAATTAGAACTTAATGAGTTCTTTTGGAACGCAGTGCAAAAACAAAGATTGGAATTATGAGGGGAAAAATATGTGATTGGAAGATAGATCCAGCAGAGAGAGTCAATATCAGAATTATGTGCAGAAAAGAACCGAGTAGATGGAAAGGATTAAAGAATAATTAGAAGTCCACAAAGGTGAAAGATTTGAGCATTTGGATTGAAGACTCACCTAGCGTTTTGTTCAGCAAGTGCTGATGGCACATATTTAGATGTTTTGGTGATAATTTCTTTCAGAGACCAGAGCCACCTGTCGGGGGACATGTTACCTGCAAAGGAATAAGAAAAATGGCATAAATTTTTCTTCTACATCATTATATGTCATAAGACTGTGAACAGAATTTAAGAATTTTTATAGTTCTTAGGGGAAACGGGTGTGTGACAAGAATGGTAAACTTGTGCAGTTTCTATAAGAGCTTCAGATTGCCAGGCCCTGAGGCGGTTTCTGCAAACTTTCTTGAGGTGTGTTGGCTGTATCAAAAAATGAACCATAATTAAGGATTCAGGGGGAAAAAAAGATAGGCATTTGCCTTTTTTTTTTTTTAAGTTTTTATTTTAATTCCAGTTAGTTAACATGCAGTGTTATATTTCAGATGTACAGGATAGTGATTCAAAACTTCCATGTGTCCCCTGGTGCACATCACAAGCACAGTCCTTAATTCCCAAGGATGGGCGTTTGTTTTGTGATATAATTGTGAGAAATGAAACCAGAATTGTTGCAGTTAGGTTTAAATGATTGTTTTGACACAGTTTTGAAGTTTCATACAATCTTTACCTTGGCAGGTGGGAAAGGGGAAGTTTTACTATTAAGCCTGTTAAAAGCGGGCTTCCCTTGTTTTGCAAGATGTTAGTACTTTCATTCTTGATGTTCATAAATTGTAGGTTTGATATAAAATGAAAATATGATAATTGCTAGTAAAATAGAATTAGGATGTAGAACCAGGTGTCCGACAGAACTTTCTGCAGTGAAGACATGGTTGTACTGTGACCTCCCCGACGCTCCCACTAAAAGAGGATGCAGAGACCTTGTTGAGAAAATGGAAACTCTCAGATTGAAACTTTCTTAACTTTCAACTTCCTGAACTAGACATCTTCTATCTTCTCTGTTCTTACCATGGAGAAAGTATTTCTTCTAACAAAGTCTAGTCACTCTGTCTTGTCTTGAGTTTTGAATCCCTCGTCACCAAAAACTTTATTGTTCCATTTCTTGGGATTATCCTCTTTTCTGGACTCATCATTCACTATATCAGCATTCACTATATTCTGGTCCCTCCCATTTCAAAAAAAAGAAAAAAGAAAACAAAAACAAAACCCAAGCCGACAACTACCCTGGACCTTTCAGCTACTTCTTAACTTGCCTCTTTCTATAGCCATGCTTTTTAAATTTACACAGCATCCTGTTCAGTCTCTTTTGGTCTGATTTACACACCGACCTTATTTCCAAGGTTGCTTTTGCAGAGGTCACCAGTAACTTCCATATCGCCAATCCACGAACACCTGTTTGGTCTGATCATATTTGACCTCTCAGCAGATTCCACATGGTTGACTGTGCCATTATTTTTACTACTTCTCACTGTAGATTTTTTATTGTTTATGTAATTGCACTTTGCCAAAGTTTATACTGTTTGCATTCTAATTTGTAATTCTAATGCCTATGGTTGGTGGGCTTATTTCCATGTTTAAATGGAGTCATTAACTAACTTTAATCCTTTTAAAAGATCACCATTTCTAAATTGCTTATTTTGATTCATTGCTTATTTTAAATAAAGTAACAAAGGTTCATGGGTGCTATATTCCATGAGTTCTTGAATGTTTAAGCATGTGTGCTTGCTACCTTTATTTTTTTTTCTGATTACAGAAATAGTACAAGCTCCCTATAAGTATATAATAAAGCATAATTTATTCTAATATTTGTACATGTATCAATAGATCTTCTTCTTAAGTCTGTACCTTCCCTTGACTTCTGAGTTACTGCCCTTTCCTCCTCAGTTCTTTTAGGCTTTTGCTACTCATGTTAGCCTCAGCCAGCAATTGGCCACACCTACGGTTAAAAATTTAGAGTCTCAGGCCCAGCCTTGGCATAATTCTGATTCTGAATCAGAACCTGCATTTTAATAAGATCCCTAGATGATTAGTGGGCACGATAAAGTTTGAGAACTGCTGCAGGCTAAGGGCCACTGCCTCTCTTTAAGGAACCCTTCAATCTTTAAATCTTGGCATTTGTCTTGTTTTAGGCAGGCTCCTCATTCTGTGACTTTAGATGACATTGTATGTTAATCCTCCTCATCTGCACCCTGAGCTCTTCTGTCAACTGCTTTTCTGCTTAAACATCTCACTCCCACTTTGCATGTCTTCTGTTACTGCATTTCAGTATCTAGCACAGTGCCTAATGGGTTCTGATTCAGTATGTGATGCTTTTTACTGGGGTGGAAGTCTCAAAATAGAGTGATTTCAGCAGTAAAAAGACAGATGTGTAAAAAGACAAATGTGTACTTTGCTTTACACATTTGAATTAGGGTTTGCACTTTCCTCTCCATTTATTGGGCTGTATCACCTTTGTTCAGACTTTCTGTTTTTCCAGCAGCCTTTTACCAGGTCTTTGTCCTGGGCTTTCCCCATTTCAAATCACCAGTCTTACTAGACATATAAATAACTCTTCTTTTGTAGCAACAGAGTTTTCAGAGTTATCTTCAGGAAAATAGAGCTTTTAGGAAAATACATACAATTTAAGTTCCTCTTATTACTTTGCTACAGTTTTGGAAATTAAAATAGGTTGTTTAATTTTTTTCTTAGCATCATTGTTTTATAACAGTGTTTGATTTTTTTTTTTAATTTTTGGCATTTTAAGCTGTTAAATTTTTAAGGAGACTTGTGTTAGGTTTAATTTTGTCAATATGTGAGAAGTAAATCTTAAAAAATGATTTTTAACATAACATTTTCTGCATATACCCTTTACAATGTCAAAATACAGAAAGTACCTCTTTTTCAAAAAGGAGTTGTAATTATAGAGAAAGGAAAACACTCTAATGTTTGAATGGAAGAGTTTTATTTAACTCATTGATTCCTAACAGAGCAAATACATAATCTGAACCTGTACTTTATTTTTACAGTGAGTATTATTATATTTATTATTAATTATATCAGTTCTAGGAATAGTTTTTGGAGAAGTAAAGGAGGTCTGGTGATATTTGCATCCTGTCTTTTTTACTAAATTAAGAATGCAAATTTTACTTCTTATTTTGACAATTGTTTTCACTTCACCACTCTCAATCAGGCTAATCTTGATAAAGCGGTTTATTTATTGCCCCCTCTGAAGAAAAAAATGCCAAAAATCACACATCCATATCATGACCCAGCCAGTACCTCCCATGCATGTTGTGTTTGAAACTTGCTTTACAATAATACACTAGTCGTTTTTCCCTGTGTGACTACATTTCTCCATTTTAAATGTTTCCTTTGAAAAAAGTAACTGTATTAGCTTCCTGTTACTGCTGTAACAACATTTCCACAAGTGTTAGGATGCAGACATAGTTGAGAGGGGCATTATTTGCCTGCTGTAGTAACATTTTGTAAACTGCAAAAGGTTGTTATATATTAATTACTAAGCATGAGGTATGACTAATCAGAGAAATTGTTCATCAGCCCTTGATAAAAGGAAACCAAGGTTCCCGCATGAAATTGATGATAAAAGTTTAAGTCCAGGGGAGCCTGGGTAGCTCAGTCAGTAAAGTGCCCCACTTGGGCTCAGGTCATGATTTTGCAGTTCCTGAGTTTGAGCCCCACATGGATTGGGCTCTGCACTGATGATGCAGAGCCTGCTTGGGATTTTCTCTCTGCCCCTCCCCCACTTGTGTGCGCACGTTCTCTCTCTCTCTCTCTCTCTCTCTCTCTCTCTCTCTGAAATAAGTAAACTTAAAAAAAAGTTTACATCCATCTACTTTTTATAGTATGTTAATGTGACAAAGTAATGGTTAAATGCTCTGAAATTACTGAGATAGCATTAAAGGCTGATTATAAAATATTTCAATGTGGATTAAAATTTATTTAAACTTTATACCAAACTGGGCTTGAGATGTAGGCTTTAGAAAGTATAGGTAATACAGGGGGTGAATCACTGGAATCTACTCCTGAAATCATTATTGCACTATATGCTAACTAACTTGGATGTAAATTAAAAATTAAAAACAAAAGAAGGTGTAGGTAATAGGTCACTCTTGCTAAATTTTGTGACTTTTTAACTTTGTATTCTGTGGGTTTGTCTTAGTGTAATGTAGTTTTTGTGAAATTTTCAGCTCTGTAAAACCAGTGTAAATATTCTACCTGGTCGAGCAATTCTATTAAGGTTTATTGTGCTAAAAATTAAATTGCAGTTGATCTTTGGCAGACATGGTTGATCACCTTTGCAAAGTAAACGTATCTTTTGGAACCCACACTTTCTAGGTTTCTTGTTGATGAACTCAGGCGAGGCAAGCAACTTTGGGAGGTGTCAGGTGAATACTTACGTATTTTGGACTATGTACCATCTATGATATACATAAATACCCATCTCCCTTGGTCCAGACAAAAGCTATGTGAGGCTGGAAATACTGTCCCAGTTTTACAGCTGAGCAGGTGGTGAAGACTAGGTTTGAATCCCAAGTGTGTGTAGATGACTCCAGAATGCTTCCTCTTTTATTGTCCTGACTCACTTGTTGAGTGGTTTGTCTGTAGATTAATGGTTTTCAGATGGTGCCATAAGGCTCTGTACAGATCCTTGGAAGTTTGGGAAAAAATGATTTTTTTTTTTTTTTCTTGAATCAATCCTTCCCTTTGACTTGTTTTTTATATTTGGGTTTGGAAAGAGTTGCTCTGCCTAAAACATTTGAAGCTTCCTTCCCTAGAAACCTGAGACCTATCTAGAATGAATATGTATCAGAAAATAAAAATGTAAGTAATAGTAATTTATATTTGTTAGCACACAGACTGTATCTGTTTTCAGTGATCTTTCTATTCCTAATGATGTTTTGTGTAGCTTAATGTTAAAATAAGTTTGAAGTGATCGAATGTACTCTTAATAGGGTGGGGAAGTGATTAGAATTAAAATTTGATGTGGAAAGTGGGTAAGCTACAATTTACTGCACAGGGTTCTCTTCCCACTACCAGCTCCGGCCGTGTTTAAAGGCTGCTCTATAAGCATGATGTAATGACAGGTTAAACCCCTGAGTGTACTACCTGACGCAGTGCAAATCTGAGGCCCAGGACTTTATTGGGGCACGGGTAATGCTTCTTTAAAAACAAAACAAGCTTCTCTGTTTAATGAGGCCATTTAAGATGCTTTTCCCAGAGTGGGAAGAGAAGATAATCTCCGTTTGGAGGTTGAAGAAGGAATTTAATATGGTTATGTGTGTTTACTACTCTCACTGTAGTTTTTTCAAAGGGAGAGAGGGTGTTTTAAAGTATGGTGCCCACAGGGGTAGAAGTGAAGTGAGTTAGAAATTGAGGAAATATGGTAGTTGACATCTGGTAAATAGTTAATGAAGAGAGGAGAGTGCTTTCATTCTATAAACACTTAAGTGTTCACGGTTAACCAGCCACCGTGGTGGCCATATATTTCCCATATACTCTCTGTAGGTCTTAGTTTGAAATCATACCAAATTGTTAGTATCTGTTTTGTTCTACAAAAAGGCATGTTTCCGCCTAAATGTAAGCTGGTGGAAATATGCTGAGGTGTGCACATTGTTTTTGGGGGTCCAGGGCTGGGTCTGAGTTGCACAGCGCAGTGCCCTGGAGCAGTCCCGGAGAAGTCCTGAGCTGGGAGGGCGGGGCTTGTGGGCGTACCCACCGCGTCCGCCCCGCCCCACCAGCCCCGCCCCATGCTAGCTGCGGCTGGGCGCTGCGAGCCTAAGGCCCGTTGGCACTGTGGACTGGAGCAGGCTTTCCCAGCAGTGGGCAGGCCCCAGCCCCAGGCTCCGCGTGGATCTCCCCGCGGGCCGGACCCTGCAGTGACTCCAGAGCTGGCTCCAAGAGCACGCTTGCTCCAGCCTCCTCGCATCCTAAGGCCCTGTCCTTCCCCAGAGCTGGTTAGCTAATGAATCAGGGGAAGACAGACTTCCAGGACCGACAGTTTAGGGCCCAGTAGAAGACGGCTCGGTGATGGCGCCCATTTTTGGAAACACAGGCGAATTTGAGCTCGCATGGAGGTGTGGTCGATTCCTGTTGGGACGGGAGAGGCTTCATTTCTCGGCTGCTGCGGTAGCCTGTGCTTCTGAAGAGTGAATGGAGTGTTACAGAGCAGGGCACTTACCTTCGCTTCTTGAAAACTTGACATCGGACATGGTTAGGAACAGAAGGTGTCCAGGAGGAGCCTCTGTTACAAATCGTATTTGCTTCTGGGGGAAAGGCTCTGAGCTGCCTGGCTTCTCATGACCGGGAAGTCTACCTCACCTTTTCTGTACTCCTGGAGAGGCATCTTGCTCACATGTTTACCTGCAGCTGGGACAAGGAAAAGAAAAGGTATTGACATTAAGAGACTGACTGGGTTTGCTTAAACTATGAAATGGGAAAGTTGTAAACCAGTGGAATCTGGATCAGGGAGTGGCTGCAGCATAATTGAGCTGGAGTTTGCAGTGATGTTTCTTTTGATCTGCTGTACTTTTCTCTGTTTAAACCAAGCTTCAGGTTACGTCATCACTCCTGCAGGGTTGTCCAAAGTCCCTTTAGTCCTTGATTCCAACTGCAGGGCTGCTGTAGGGTCAGGATTCTTTTTGTTGGAATTGGGTTCTACCTTTGGAGTTTGGGGAGGTTTTAGCAGCTGCTGTCCTGTAATATCTCCATTCACGAGAAATACTGGCCTCACTTCACTTGTTTTCATGCTTTAGATATGGATTTAAATCCAGCTTTCTATGGTGTTTGGGAGAATAATAAAGATACATTGTAACATAAGCCTGAATGATTGATGGTCAGTGTATAGCTATTTTGCTAGGTCAAGAAATCAAGCAAATATTTTTCTTGCTTATATTTTCCTAGTTGTATTAATGTTGAATACAAATTGAGTTTATAGTCCCTTGATGTAATTAGCTGTTTTGGTTTAGGGATTTGAAAAGGCATTGGTAGATTAGACTGTTTTGTGCTCAGGGAACCACTTTCCAATTACAATGTTGCTCACTTAAGTGAGCAGTATAAAATAGGCCATGAAAACAAGCATACAGCATATATACGGGGTGTTTTGGCAATGCTAAGCCCATTGTTTCACAAGTGATGGAAAATGCACACAGATCATCATATGCACAAAGAATCTTACACCTGGGTTATACAGTGTTTCAGATGAGAATTGATTTCTGTTGTCCCTAAGTGCATGTGATAAGACACATGATGGAATTCTGCAGTTTTATAAACTCTTGAATTTTAGAATATTAACTTTAGTGACTGTGGGATTAATCTTTTTTTTTTTTTTTTTTTTTTTTTTTTTGCCACTCTGAGCCCTCCATTGAGGTGTCTATCCTTGAGTAATCTGGAACCCCAATTGCATTTATATGGTCACATTGGTAACCAGCATTGGTTTTCAAAGTTTAATTCTTTGCAACAGAATAATGATTATAATTGGGAAAACATTAAATTTTAGACAGTTTTCATTTTGTAGAAGTAAGGCTTATACAGTTACTAGGAATATACTCTTAGGACATCAGTAGACATCTTTTGTTACCCCTGAGATAAATAAGACCTGGTATCCCAGCAAAGGTAGATTCATGGAAAAGGTGTTTGCTTTATCTTTCATTTAGTCTGACAAGTTAGTTATATTGTTGTCATTTCTTCAAGATGACATTTATCTCTTTTTTAAAAAAATTTTTTAATGTTTATTTTTGAGTGACAGAGAGAGAGACAGAGAACTAGCAAAGGAAGGGCAAAGAGAGAGAGAGAGAGAGAGAGAGACAGAATCCAAAGCAGGCTCCAGGCTCTGGGCTGTCAGCACAGAGCCCAATGCAGGACTCGAACCCACGAACCATGAGATCATGGCCTGAGCCGAAGTTGGAAGCTCAACCGACTGAGCCACCCAGGCTCCCCGACGTTTATATCTTGAATAATTACTGCTGTGCTGATAAATGCTTCCACAACACTGGTAGGGTACAAGGAATTCTTAATCTGTTGACTATACTGTCCCCAATGTTGTGTCTCTCTCTGGTGCTTTTATCTTTATTTACCTTCTTTTTCTTTTTTGACTCTTCTTCCCCTTTGCATACTATATCTGATTCATATTGGGGAATGGAATTAGACTGGAAAGATGTACTTTCTCTAAGTACCAGACTTAGAACTTTTGAAGATGGCCCTCCATTTCTCTTCTCTTCCCCCCACTTTTTGAGGTGTGGGGCACTGATCAGTGGGAAATAAGGTTAATACCTAGCTGATGTTAACGTTCTAGGGGAAGACTTACTAGAGGAAGATGGATAATGGGATGGCAGCAGACCCCCTCCATTCCCCAAATCTATGTCTAAAGCAGGTAACTGTTTACCATTAGGCGGTGTTAACCAAAGCTAGTGCCCTGGTGACCCTTTGGATCACTTGTAGTTCCCTGTAGCTGCTGGTGGCTGACTCAGAATGGGAAAGAAATAGACTGAGCAGGGGAATTGAACACAGAGACAGAGGGAGGAGAAAGTCCAGTCAAAACTGATCTGATTGGGCTTAAGCTACTTAAATGGTGTTTCTTAGTAGTTTATGGCCCAGTTTCTGTTTCAGCATTTATTCCATGTCGTCTAGTCCATCCAAGGAGATTTTTAATAGTTCTTAAAAAAGGAATTCTGCATGTGTTCTGGAACGTTTCGATAAAGAGCTTTGTCTGGTATACAACTCCTGATAATCAAAATGTGTAATTAGTGTAATTTATGGTTTTTAAATCCGGTGTCTGTGTTCCTTTTATCCTTTTGCTCACAGTACGTTTTGCATGAAACTTAAGTATTTCTGGCATGTAAACATTATTTATGAAACAAATGATAGTTGTAGTTATTTTTCTCCTGCCTCTTTTTATTTTTATTTATGGTTTTTGTTACAGAAATGAGCCGCCAGACTGCAACAGCATTACCCACTGGAACCTCAAAGTGTACGCCGTCCCAGAGGGTGCCTGCCCTGACTGGCACAACCGCATCCAATAATGACTTGGCGAGTCTTTTTGAGTGTCCGGTCTGCTTTGACTATGTGTTACCACCCATTCTTCAGTGTCAGAGTGGCCATCTTGTTTGTAGCAACTGTCGCCCAAAGCTCACATGTTGTCCAACCTGCCGGGGCCCGTTGGGATCCATTCGCAACTTGGCTATGGAGAAAGTGGCCAATTCCGTACTTTTCCCTTGTAAATATGCCTCTTCTGGATGTGAAATAACTCTGCCACACACAGAAAAAGCAGACCATGAAGAGCTCTGTGAGTTTAGGCCTTATTCGTGTCCGTGCCCCGGTGCTTCCTGTAAATGGCAAGGCTCTTTGGATGCTGTAATGCCCCATCTGATGCATCAGCATAAGTCCATTACAACCCTACAGGGAGAGGATATAGTTTTCCTTGCTACAGACATTAATCTTCCAGGTGCTGTTGACTGGGTGATGATGCAGTCCTGTTTTGGCTTTCACTTCATGTTAGTCCTGGAGAAACAGGAAAAGTACGACGGTCACCAGCAGTTCTTTGCAATTGTACAGCTGATAGGAACACGCAAGCAAGCTGAAAATTTTGCTTATCGACTTGAGCTAAATGGTCATAGGCGGCGATTGACTTGGGAAGCGACTCCGCGATCTATTCATGAGGGAATTGCAACAGCCATTATGAATAGCGACTGCCTAGTCTTTGACACCAGCATTGCACAGCTTTTTGCAGAAAATGGCAATTTAGGCATCAATGTAACTATTTCCATGTGTTGAAATGGCAATCAAACATTTTCTGGCCAGTGTTTAAAACCATTGCATTCAGTTTCACAGAGAATAAGGCACCCATCTGCCTGCCAACCTGAAACTTTTGGTAGGTGGAAGCTAGACACATGAAGGTAAATAAGAGGAAAGGCTGTTAAATACAGGAAACAGTTGCATGTAGTAACACTAATATATTTAAAAATAAGTCAACAGTAAACCACTGAAAAATATATATATATACACCCAAGATGGGCATCTTTTGTATTAAGAAAGGAAGCATTGTAAAATAATTCTCAATTTGTGTTGTAGATTGAGTGTACTGTTGAAAAATATCGGGTTTTTGTTTGTGTGCCTGCAAGTTTGTGTGCGTGTGTGTGCGTGTGCGTGTGTGTGTGTGTGTTTTTCTTTAACCGACAAGCCATGTTGAGTGGTCTTGGACCACTGCTTTTCCCTTTGTGAGTCAATACATAGTGCTGCTGTGTGTGTATATTTTTTTGTGTGTATTTGCTAATTTTTATTAATTCTAGTTTTTCATTAAATAAATTTGACTTTCTTTTCTGTAATTCAGGTTTTTCCTCACTTTATTTTGTACCTTTTTAAAGTTAGTGTCTTTTTGATATGCATAATTGTTTATGGTAAAGTTTATACATATGTGTTCAGTACGTATTTTCCTTTCCCTCATTAATCAGTTCATTAGAAATATTTTCAATTCAACTCTTTTGTGAAGATATGAATTCCAGAAAGGAAAGGTAACATCAGAATTATCAGGAGGTATTTAAAGCAGTTATAAGATGGTTTCTGTCTCTGTCTCTTTTTCTCCACTTGAGTCATATCTTTGAACTTATTCTTTAAAAGGTTAGGGAATACTGATTTTTTTTTTTTTTTTTTTTAATTCTGGAAAAAAAATCAGGCTTTTTTCTTCCAAGTATCTTGGACAAATCACTTGTTTAAAATTTGTTCTTGTATTTATTGGTTTTGCAAAAGAAGGCATCGTCTTAGACAGTATTTGTAATCAAAAGCAAATCATTTGTTTAAAAAAAGGCAGTTTGCAAAAAATGTTTTTGGTCTTTTATAATTCTCATTAAAAGAATATCTGGCAAATTAAAAACTCTTAACGTGTCTGCTTTAGCTCTAAGTTTGATTAAAATCCAAATAGTTTTCCCATTCAATTCTGTACTTCATAACTGAAAACAGTGTGCTGCATTTTGAAGTGTGATAGAATTATTCTAAGCAAAAGAATAAGTATATGGCCTCCGTTACACAGTCTTGTTTTTCTTCCCTCTCGCTTACATTTGTATTCTCACAATTCTGTTAGGAGACTAATTGTAATTAGTTAAAATGCTGATCACTTTTTCCCCCTTAAGAAAAAGAAACACAATAAAGATGAGTTAGTGTTTCATAGCAAAATGGTTATGAGCCTGGGCTCTATAGCTGACTTCCAAGGACCTACATGCCGTTCTAGTTCTACTGTACTTATCAGCCATGGGACCTTGGGCCCCAGTTTCCTAATGTGTATGATAGGGTTAATTATGGTAGCTACCCCAGAGGGCGAGATGTGATACCAGTAAGTTAACCTAGAACAGTGCTTTGCACACAATAAGTACCCAGCAAATGTTAGCTGCTGTTATTATGCCTTTAACCAGAACTGTATTTTTAACTTGCTAATTACCCTGAGGCACCTGACAGGATTCTGAAATTGCCTTCTGAATGGCCAAAGATCATTTTATTTTGTGTGGCTTTTACAGGTGCACTGAACTTAGAAAGTCAGTTAAAATTAATTTGGACTACCCTCTTATCCCACCACCAATTCTGGATACCAGAATTTACTTCTGGTAACCATTTCCAGGAAATGAGATTTGTGTAGTCTCTTCCCTGACATAAGCATTATTTTTTGAATTGGTTGTAACATCTGCTTGTATAGCCATTTTTGTGGTAAAAGGTCAACCACAAAGGTGTATCTTGGTCTATTCCTGTTAGCATGTGTTTTTAGAAAAGCAGTTTTCCCTCCTCATTTGATGTATTGAATACTTTGGTGGAAGTGTATCATTTTGTTTTTAAAATATTTTCAAGTGTTTCTCGGATTATGAAAGTAGTGTGTCCTCAGTGTAGGGTTTAGGGGTTAGAAAATGGCACATTCAAGAGAGAGATGTAGGCATCCATTCAGAGATGACTGGGAACATTTTTATTTTTCTAGTCCTTTGTGTATTTACGTGTGTTTTGATCGTTTATAACCCCTTCATGCCCTCACACATAACACAGCCAGTGCATAATTTTAGACACCCATTTTGGGAAATGTTTGTGAGGATTAATTATAATTTTATCCAGTTTCCTGATGTTAGATACTGCTTTGTCCAATTTATCCATGTAAATCTTTTCTGGCTATTTATAAATAACCTGTGAACATTTCTATATGTTTCCTGATTCTATCCTTGGGATCCTTTTTTTTAAGGTCTTGTTACTTTTTTTATCACTTTCTGGAGAGGTTTCAGTGGACACAGTAGCAGTGTGTAGGATTTTCTCTTTCATTGTAACCTCATGTTTTGCTATTTAATGCAAATTAAGATAGTAAATTTTGTCTACTATAGTAAACAAAATGTAATTTGACAGCTATAAGGTTGACATCTTAATCTTAACTATATTTTAAGTCATCTTCATATTCTTGGTCTAGAGGGATGATGAGATCTATAGCCATTTCTTGGTCCACTTGAGATTTTAATCATCTTTGTTATAATGAGTGTTCTTTCTCCTATTAATGCCCTGCCCTGTCATTTGGTGTCTTGGTGTTTTCTTTCAGGGAATTGTATAGGGTGGGATAGGTGATCTTCTTAAACTTTGTTCTTTTGCGTTTATACATACATGTATTTTTTAATGTTTATTTTTGGGAGAGACCGGGGGACAGAGGATTCCAAAGTGGGCTCTGCACTGACAGTGAGTCCAATGTGGGGCTCGAACTCCATGAACCTGACATCATGACCTGAGCTGAAGTCTGACACTCAACCTACCGAGCCACCCAGGTGCTCCTCTTTTGCGCTTACATTCTTAAACTTGAATTTGTTCTGTTGGGTTGAATCATGGGCCAGTTTTATATGTTGATTGTTGGAGAACAGTTTTTTGTTTTGCTGATTTTTATTATAATGATTAGTTTTTTAAGGCCCACATTTCTTTCTGCAAACTACATGTATGGGAGTGGCTATAGAAAAATCATCGTGTCCTCCTGCACTTAATTATGGGAAAGTTGACTTCATTTTAGTGGTTCCTAACTGGAAAATACGAAGTCCGCCTATTATACCCTCAGCACTTGATTACCCCACAACATGGATGGCATCTAGTCCAGTGAGCTCCTGGTGGCGTAGACATCACTAGGCACGGTGTCCAAAGATGGGTGTCCAAATCCTGTGCATTTCAAGCAGCCACTACCAGAGATGGCACTGGAAATGAAACCCATTTGCATCCCACTCTTACGAAGAGAATTTGTGCTATGAGCAGAAAGCAAGTCTTGACTGATGTCAAGGAAGAGAAGGAAAGAAGGAAATCTTTGTGTTTCACTCAACGCACACACATTTTTGCCCTTTCTCTTACACTAAAAAAATTCAGGTAGGTTAAGTAGCCTTTAAATACCACTCATATAACCAGGAGATCTTATTTGTAATCACAGATTTATAAACTGCTGTTAAATACTTTATGATCAGATGCCATTTTTCACTGTAATCTAAAGCACTAAAAACCTCTGCCCCTGATAATATGGTTAGTGGTCAGGTTCAAACAAAAGAGGCAGAATCAAGTAAAAAATGTGTATTCCTTAAGTAGACCATATAGAATTTCTTGATTACCAAGACACCTAAAGCTTTATTTCGTTTTCATACTTGAAGAGTTTTAAAAGCTCATACGTAAAAGGCATGCAGAGTACTGGTTAAATACATCCCAAGGCCTCTCTAGTCCTACTGAATTAGAATTTCTGAGTCAACATTTTCAATAAAATTCCCCAGCTGGTTGTGATAAAAAGGGTGTTTAGATAACACTTTAAACATAATGCTAGGAAAAAATACTCAACATCATTAGTCATTAGGGAAATGCAAATCAAAACCAAGAGATGCTACCTCACACCATGGGGATGGCTGTTCCCAAGGTGGAAAAGTGGTGGCCAGGAGTGGAGAGACTGGGATCTGTGTGTATTGCTGGCAGGAACGGCAGATGGTGCAGCTACGGAGGAGAACAGTTTGGTGGCTCTTCACAGTTAAGCATGGACTCCTCCTAAGAACAGCAAGTCTACTACTGGGCATATACCCCAAAGAATTGGCCAGCAGAGGACATGGCTAGTCGTACACTCATTATTAGCAGAACTCTTCACAATAGCCAAGAGGTGGAAACAACCCAAAGTTTCAACAGATGAATGGGTAAGATGGGGCTCGTGCACACAGTGTCATGTTATTTGAAGAAATGAAACTCTGATGCATGTGGTCAGCATGGATGAACCCTGACAACACACTAAGTGAAGTAGGTCACATACGAAAGGTTACATAATTGGCAAATTCATGGAGAAAAGGGGGTGGCTGGAAGACGGGAGTCATGGTTCAGAGGGTAGAGTTTAGGATCATGAAAAAGCTCTGGATAGTGCTCGCTTCGGCAGCACATATACTGAAAAAGCTCTGGATATAGATAGTGGTGATGGTTACACACCATTGTGAATATAATTTCCCTGAATTACACACTTAAAACTGGCTAAAATGGTATATTCGTCACCATAAAAACAAGTGAATGAAATGAGAAACCAGAACCAATCCCAGAGAAACAGAGGTCATACTGTTGAATAATGTCCTACACACCTGGGTTTTTGCCATTGGCTCTTTAGAAAGGTGCGTGCCGAAGCAGGGGGCGTGGGGATGCCCTACTGCTGCTCAGATGCGTACAAAGCTGCGTGTTCAGGACTCTTAAGGAAGAACATGGGTTAAGTCCCACTTTGTGTTCTTTTGCTACTTCTGGGTGTAATGAGTCAGAGCGATCTGGGTATGGATCAGCTCCCTCTGGTTGCTGACAATGAACATTGTATTTTCCTCCCCCGTAAAGATGGCTGAGAAGTGTGAAGTCCTAACAGTGAGAGGATAGTCCGTGAAATGTTTTTAAATGCCCTGATGCTTGCTCTCGCACCAGCCATAAAGAACCCTAGATCTGGATGTGGGATTCCAGAACACATTACTGGCAGGTATTTAGGTAATTTGCAGACCCCATGCTCTTCTGAGGCATTCCCCAGTATCTACATGTGTTCCAGCATTCTGTTAACACAGGACTGTGAACGTCAGCATTGTTTGAACCTTGCATTCTCCTCAATCTTCACGGGAACACGGACTTCAGTACTATTGCTTGCATTTTACAGGTAAGGAAAAGCTAAGTAATTGGAAGAGCCCGACTTCCTTCTCCAGAGCCCGGATTAAGTCACAGGAGAAGGGACCATGGAAAGTACTGGATCTGGGAACTGGCACAGCAGACCGGGAACAGACGGGAAGTGACAAGAGTCAGGATACCAAGTTTGGGGACCCTCCCAGGGTGGATGGCTGCCTCTCTCTGGGAACCGGACTTGTTTTTAACATGATGTGTACTAACATGAGCCACCAGCCTGGTGTAAACGATCACTTTCTGACTGCCCCTTCCTTCAGCATTAGTGGCACCAGTACCAGGGTGTGTAGACCTCACCACAGCTTCACCTCCTTGAATAGTTTCCACAAAGACTAATGGTGATATTTTCATCTTTGCCCAGTACCCCTTCTATGTTGTTTTTGGGATTTGATAATGTCTCCCGGTGACTCTGCTAAGGTCTATACCAATGGTTCCTGATGTTGACTGTGCATCAGAATCCCCTGCAGGGCTTCCCAAAGCAGATTTCTGGGCCTTCACCACCCAGAGTTTGATTCAGGTCTGCTGGTGGGCCTTGAGAACTTACATTGCTATCAAGTTCTCAGTACAGATGCTCCCGTTCAGGCATCACACCGAGAACTGATGCTCTGTACCTCTCCAGGGGCAGTAATGATTCCACTGAAGACAAGAATTCAATTTTTATCAATCCGTTTATTCAATTAACATTTCTATAATCAACACCAGCCATTTGAGTGAGGTTACTGTCGTGATCATGTTCAAAGATTAGGGACACTTAGCCTACCTCTACTGGTATGAACAAAAACCTTTTCTGTGCCCTTTGGCACTTCATAACTTGCAATTCTGAAAAGTCGGGATTTGGGCCTACAGTTTGCTATTTAAGAGACCAGGTCTGGTCTTGACAATAAAGCCACCATCAAAAGCTGCATTAAGAACTTCATCCAGGCAGCTTGCTGTAACAAAACTTAAATCCTGTCGTACATTGCCCGGGATTTCTTCAAGGTCTTTTTCGTTCCTCTGAGGAATAATGACTTGCTTCAATCCTGCTCTGTGTGCCGCCAGCACTTTGTCTTTAATCCCACCCACCTAGGAGGAGAGAAGAAAGTTACTCAGATTTCTGGACATCCTCCGGCTGTGAAAAGATCCCTGACCCAACTTTTTTTCACAGCTATTTTAAAACGTCTAAATCATCTTCCATTTTGTTACAGCATGAGCTAGGAAAGCCATTAAAAAGGTTAATAAACAGTAAATTGTTTTACATTTCGTGTTCAGTCCTTTTAATGGGGGAAAATTCCAAATTTTCAGTAATGAGCACCTTTTATGTCCATGATCCCTTTTTGCACTGTCAAGGTTAATATTTATATTCCATTCTGTAATCAAAATCTTATCTATAGGTTCATTCTGAAAAAGCATTACATTATCTTGACCACAAATACCATTTCTATAGAGCTTAGTTGGGTGCCAGGATCTCTCCTTCTGTACAGGTTTAAAGCCATAACCTTTGTGCCACTTGATGAAGAAAATCTATCCCAAATGATCTAGGCACTTAGGTGGTTTTAAAGTATGTCCACAATGGTCCCTTCATAAAAGGTGGAGTCTAATTCCCCTCCCCCTGAATGTAGGTCAGGCTGAGTGACTCATAAATGGAATGTGGGGGAAGTGATGCTGTATGACTTTCAAAGTTAACCCATAGAAAATGAGAGTTGCTGCTGCTGCTAGATCTGTCTCTCTTGGATCTCTTGCCCTGGAGGTAGCCAGCTGCCATGTTTGAGATCACCCAATAGCCCCCCAGAGAAGCCCTAAGGTGAGGAACTGGGGCTTCCTGCCAACCAGGACCAATCTGCTAGTCATGTGAGTGAACCATGTTGGAAGCAGCAGATCCCCAGCCCCAGTCAACCTTAAGATGACTGTGACTGGGTTGCTGTCTTGACTGTATGATGGGATCCGGAAGCAGAAGAGCTCAGCTAAGCCTCTCCTGAATTCCTGACCCACAGAAACCGTAAGAATAACAAACACCATTGTTTTGGGTGGTGTGTTATACAGCAATAGACTCCAAATGCAGCTCTCAGTCATACCACCCAGAACACATAAGCCCTGGAGACAGCTCTCAGAGCCCTCCAACCACCTGCACTGACACTGGCTGCTCCAGGCCCTCCTGCACAGCTATCCTCCTCTTTCTAGGCTCTTCGGTATGCTGCTGACGTACACTTTCCAAGTACCTTCTTCACAAAGAATCTAAGACAAACAGACTCCTTGCATGTATGAAAATAACCATTTTACTTTCACATTTTATTGAAGGTGTATACGAGACTGGACTTCAAGTCATTTTCCATCAGAATTTTGAAGGGACCATACATCTGGTGTCACTGAGGAGAATGATGACAGAACTTTCTCCTTGGTTACCTGAAAGGCTTTGGGGACGACCTCCTTCTCCCAGCTGGTGTGGACCCTTTCAATCTGAAGATAACCTTCAATTCTAGGAAACATTCAATTCCATTTTCTGTCTACTAGAATGCCTGATAGCTCAATGTTGGATCTGCCTGCTTTTTCTATTATTTTTTTCTGAACAGTTCTTTATTTCTAAAACAGTTTTAAATCCAAGTTCTGTCTTATTCTCTGTTCTTGAATCGTCTTTGCCAGCGTTAGCAAGTCTTTCTCTTAAATGCTGCTGCTTTTCTTCTGTCTCATGGGACAGGTTTAAAACTGGAGGCTTACTCAAACTTTCCCTGTGGGGCTTGGGAAAGCCTGGACCTGGTTGAGTGCAAGTGGAAGAACCACTTATTCTATGGAGATTTCTATGAATCCCCTCATTTTGTTTCCCATTTCTTTCCTGCTCTCCTGGTCTGTGCTTTCTGGTTATGAGCCTTTGCTTTTCCCAGATTCCTGCTGGGAAGACTGTCTCTATCTCCAATTGTTTCATCAGCCAGGATACTTTCTTCCAGAAGGTGGCTGAACTCAGCTGCTGACTCCCCGCTCATTTCTGAGTGCTTGTATTGCCTTCACTCTGCTTAGTCTACCATCTTGAACTAGGAGGTTGAAGAGTTCATGGTCTGTAAAGTATTTACATTTCCTATTACTAGCACAGCTAGTATTAACCACTATTAACCACCGTTACTGTCTCTTGGAATGCAGTTAATTCCTGGGTAAGGGATCAGACATTCTTTTTGAGTAGACCTACTAATGTATCATAAGAATAGGGTTTAGAATATGGTTGAATTCCTGGTTGAATTTTAAAAACTGATTTAAGTTTATTTTGAGAGAGTGTGAGAGACAGAGGGTGCATGTAAGAAGGGGAGGGGCAGGGAAAGGGAGAGGGAGAATCCCAAGCAGGCTCGGAGTTGTCATTGCAGAACCTGATGTGGGGCTCAAGAGATCATGACCTAAGCTGAAATCAAATCAGATGCTTAACTGACTGAGCCACCCAGGTGCCCCAGTTTTGGTGATCTTAATTGGTGATTATGATCTACTTTCACCATTACTTTATAAAATAAAGGTGCTCTCAGAATAAAGAACATAAGTTTCTTTCCTCATTGTGCTATGAACCTGCCCAAATTCTGTTATAGACTGGCACTGGTAATTAATGACTTAGAACCCTAAATGTTCACTCAAGTTCTCTGCATTTTATGTGTTTTTTTAGAAGTAGTTTAGGGTATGGCGGGGAGCCCCAAAGCTCCATATATATAAAGATATTTTGAGAATTTAGCCATTAGACAGGGCTAGTCTTTGTTATAGTTTCCATTTTATACTTATTTTTCTATAAATCTATCAACTACAGTAATCTAAATTATCTACAGGAGGTCTCACAGGAACTTAAAAGGTTGAAAAATTCGCTTAAAGTTTAAAAATAGCTGCTATCCTGTTTTACACAAAAGCTATCTAGTTAACAATTTGCTAACTACAACAGTCTCAATTCTTCACCTCAGTGGCTGACATCACCGATGACCAGACTGATACTTTTTTTCCCCTCACGAGTCTTCTTTCTTAGAAGGGAAAATATGGGGAAAATTGTCAGTTTTTCTTTTATTTCATCAATATTGAAAAATAGGAGCTAGTTACAAAGTATAAAAACTTCGTGTTTTCTTAAACGAAGGTATTTTTAGGAAGAAGGCAAACTACTATGAATTTAAACTTAAAATTAAAAAAATTGAAAACCATATAAATCACTTTCTTAAGACTTACTGGAAGAACGAGACCCCGCAATGTGATTTCTCCAGTCATGGCTACATCCGAACGCACCAGCCGCCCACTAAAAAGTGAGGCGAGACAAGTTACTATGGTAACTCCAGCAGATGGTCCATCTTTTGTGACAGCACCAGCTGGGAAGTGCAGATGGATGTCTGTGTTGTCAAGAAGATCAAAACTTCCAGAAGCTTAAAAAAGGAAATAAGGATTTTAATGTAGAAAAATTAAACCTGTTTTTTTTCCCTCTTAAAAAATAAAAAAGATAAAAATGACTGTTGTGGTTAAATGAATCCCTCAAAATATTAATGGGCATACTGGGCATATATGGGCATATAATCAGAGTGGGGGTCTGGAAGAAGAATTTCATTCTACTCTGAGTGGAGCTGAAAACAAACCCTTGGAATTAGTTCCTAGTTTAGGCACTAGCCAGATAGTCCTAAAATGGGAACTAGAATTTTCTAAGGGTGTTTAAGCAAAGGTTTATACTTTACTGGAGGTGTAACTGTTAATTTAAAGCTCATCTTAATCCTTGCCACAGAACTGTGAGATGCCTCCCGAATCACGATCCAACGGCTCTTCCTTGCTACGGCTGTACCTCTGCCGGGGCTAGGCCACTCACCATTGGTCAGATGGTATTTCTTCGCATTGCTGCGGAGCCAGCTAATCGCGAGATGGGCAGACTCCTTCATGACATCCCCTAGCTGGCCAGTCAGAGTCAGCTGACCTTCGCCATCCATTCGGCTTGCCTCCACAAACATGATTTCCCCACCTAAGGGGGTCCAGGCCAAACCTATTGCCACTCCTGGTTGACTCAACCGCTCAGACACCTTGAGAGAAAGGAGAAAAATGATCAGTTCAGTCAACAACAGCCATTACTTCCCGGCTGGCTAATCACGTTACCAGAGCCTACTTCTTCAGTTTAAACTGAACTCAAAGCTTCAACTCAAAGTACTTATTACTTCACATGATTTGAAGTCACCACTTAGGATGTGTGGCTTTCCGCCAGAAGAAAAACTAAACTTCCTGTTTGGCATTTATCAGAAACAATTTTACCTTAGAATATGTTGAATAACTTTAAGAGCCACATCTAGTTCCTGCCCTAATTTTGAAGGAACAAACCCAACTGTTTTATCTATGAATATTTTTATTAGGCTACATATTTATAAATACTCCAGAACCTACCTTCATTTGTTTCAGAAAGCAGAAGCCCTTTCTCAAATATACGTTTAAGAACCATTAGCTCCAGAAGACGAGTGTGAAGGTAGATATTAAAACCCTTAGATCTTCTCTGCCACTTTCCTTTCTCTGTTACTGCTGCAGAAACACTATAAAATATTACTTCATGATGCCCCAGATCCTTTTGCATGCGCTTAGAGGCCTACTGTGTGCCCTCACTGCCACTGTAAACCGAACGTGTCCACTTGCCCGAAACCACGAGCCAGGTGATGAAGCCAAACAGTTCATCCAAGTTATGAAAGCACATAAAACCTAACAGTACAGCTGAAACACAATCACCCTCTGAGCCTCCACATTTCTTATACTACAGAAGTTATCCGTATCAGGAACGGGGCACATGTCAACCCACTGCTAATGCAGATATGAAATTCTTCCACCAGAGGGAACATCCTCACTGAGAGCAGCAGGATCAATGATCTGAGTTTCTGGTTAAAGGGCTGGGTTGATGATCTTATTCCTTTTCCAAGGGGCTTAGATGGTGAAAATCTTGACTTTAGAATACTTCAAAATCATGTGAGGCATTCACGAAAGCTATTGGGCACTTATATTTAGTGGTAAGCCGTATAGCATTATTTTAAAAGTTTGTTTCATATTTACAAATTTAATTCTAATTAACTTCATATTTGATAAGTTAGAGAGATTTGGAAGTCCAAACTATAGTATTAGTTGAGCCGATACTGTGTACTGGGTTTCACTTCTCTCCGCTTTGCATTTGTGTAAACCTGTTCTAGATTTACTTGAGGAGAAAGACAAAAGATCAATATGCAAAAGATCAGTGTTATTTAAAAAAAGTTTAACGTTTGTTTATTTTTGAGAGACTGAGACAGAGCACGAGCAGGGGAGGGGAAGAGAGAGAGGGAGACACAGAATCTGAAGCAGGCTCCAGGCTCCGAGCTGTCAGCACAGAGCCCGATGTGGGACTCAAACCCACAAACCAGGAGATCATGACCTGAGCTGAAGGTGGACGCTTAACTGACTGAGCCACCCACGCGCCCCAAGATCAGTGCTATTTAAGAAAAATGTAGAAGCAACTATTTAGAAAAGTGTTCACAAGGCTTGCTTTCTTTCTAATACAAACCACTTCTCTATACCTTCATGAAATCTACCTTGGGTGGGAATTTGCCCATGGTTCCTGTCTTACCACATGGCTCTTTTCTAGAGCAGAGTGAACTTATCCTAGAGAATTATCCTCAGTGCACTGAATCATGTGTTAATTTAACAGAAAAAGCCATCTGGCAGAATTCTGTTAGCCATAACAAGAACCATCCCTTTCTTACAGCTCAATCCTCAAAACTCATTTGTCAGAATAATACCAAAAATGTCCCCAAAGGGTCAGGAGTAAGGTGCTTGTTGATTACTATGTCACTTTGAGAAACCAAGCCAGTTTTCCAATATTCTCCATCTGCTGGGAGGCCTGGTACTTGGGGTTGAGGAACTGATGCATTGCTAATTGAAAGCATGGGGGGCAGGTAAGTACAGAAGGCCAAACCAGAATCACACAGGCCCACAAGCACTGTATTCTGACTTGATGGTAAGTGTTCTCATGTTAACCTGAAGATGGGAAAATGACAAATCTGTGACTTAACAAAACACAGGCGGGAGAACTGACGGGCTTGATTACCAGCAAACCTAGCACCTCTGTGATTTAAAGCTAATAGCAGTTATCGAAGAGGTAAAGAATCTTTAATTCTTAGACTTGGAATCATACTTTTTTTTTTTTTTTTTAAGATTTTATTTTTTAAGTACTCTTTACACCCAACACCGGGCTCGAACAACCCCGAGATCAAAAATTGCATGCTCTACCAACTGAACCAGGCAGGAGCACCTGGAGTCACACTTTTTGAGGGCATGTGTTCTGAAACTGTAACAATCAAGCATCAGGTTTCTATTTTTCCCTCAGAGATGATGGGAGTGCAAGTAAATGTGAATGTAAGACACGTGCTCCTTTTCTGCTCCTTTTATTAACCCCTTCTTACACAACAATTTGTTTTCATTTTTTTAATTAAGAACATTTTTTAAATGTTTATTTTTGAGACAGAGAGAGAGCGAGAGAGCACATGCGCGAGAGCAGGGGAAGCAGAGGGAGAAGGAGACACAGAATCCAAAGCAGGCCCCAGGCTCTGAGCTGTCAGCAAAGAACCCTACATGGGGCTCCAACCGTGAAGTCATGACCTGAACCGAAGTCAGACGCTTAACCAACTGAGCCACCCAGGCACCCCAATAATTTGTATTTCACAGCACTCCTTAAAAAGTGAATTGATATGGGGGCGCCTGGGTGGCTCAGTCGGTTAAGCATCCAACTTAGGCTCAGGTTAACAATCTGGCTTGAGTTTGGGCCCCGCACTGGGCTCTGTGCTGGCAGCTTGGAGCCTGGAGCCTGCTTCGAGTTCTGTGTCTCCCTCTCCCTCTGCCTCTCCCCCATTCACGCTCTCTCTCTCTCTCCCTCAAAAACAAACATTAAAAAAAAAAAGTGATTTGACACAATAATTTCAAAACTATGTTTATCAGTACTTTTCTATTACTTTCTAACTCCATTAGTAGTCTGTGGAATCATCAGTTATATTAGCCAAGACGAGCCTCTGCTTGAAGTGGAGAATGCTTCCCCCCCCCCCAGATGTCAAAGTGGAACACGAGCATCTCAAGTCCACTTCTGTCATTCAATTTCCCACCTGTATATTTTTGTGCTTCCATTATCCTGATCTGTTAACTACATCGTGTTCAACAAAAATGATCAATTTCTTCTGTAATAATTGTGCAATCATGTAAATCAATCATCTAAATATGCAGATTGAAGAAGTGTTGAAAATATTTAATGAAAAACCTAATGAATGGTTGCATTCTTAACAGCTCAATGGACAGGAGTGTTTAAGGAGCACTTGAGTACTAATCATGGCCAATTTCCCACTGTTAATCCCCCTTGATTAACCAGAAAGAGTGATAATTGATTGAAACAGTAAATATGTACAATTCTTTGTGACTGTTCCAAGCCCAGATAAACGCTCACAGCTTTATTACCTTATTTACTACTGCAGCCTCATGAGAGGGATCAAGAGTTTTACATTCATTCAACAGTGCTTTACAGAGCATCCTGAGCTAGGCTCCATTACAGACTGAAGGGGCAGGATATCAAAGTGAATACCTCTTAGAACTGACAGACTACTTGAGGACATTAGATGAAGGCACAATTCTACTCCAGCACCGAGAGAGGATGACAGAAGACCTAGCGAGTGCTTTCATCTACAGAGCCTTGAAGAGGCAGGAATCCCTGTCTGGGAGCTGGGACAAGGTTATGGAAGAGGCTGAGCAGAGTCTTAAAATATGAGTAAGAGTTTGCTGGGCAGAGAAGGCCAGGAAGCTATCATAACAGAGAGGCCAACAGGTGTCAACGACTGGATAATTCCAGGGGCCTCCTTTCCAGGGGCAAACTCAGTACCACACTGAATGCACAACCCGAGCCCCCAGAGGGTGGTGGTCCACGTGCAGGATGGTTAAGCAGTGACACACTGTCGACTGGTTTCTCTCAGAACTCAGAGAGCGTTTCTGCTCCCGCAGGGCCGTCACCGCAGCAGCTACCCATCTGCCAACTTCTTTAAAGTCTTTGTATTGAGATCCTAAGCCTGCAGTTCATGAATATTTGATTTTTCTCCTTGTAAATTGGTTTCCGTTGCGTTTACAAAAGGGAAGGTCAGATCCCGTTTGCTTTGGAGAGTGGCTGGGGTCCATGACTGTCCGCTCTCAAAGCCATGTTAAATAGCCCCCGTCTGGCCTGATGCCACACTGCAGAGAGCTGGCTGCTTTCAGAGCCCGTCAGTATAGCCTTTTCTCGGCATAACCCATCCGTGGTGGGCGCTGGGCCAGGCCGCGTGTGCAGCATTGGTGCTGTAGTAAACAGCATGTTTAAATGTTGTGGAACCGAGAAGTAATTTACCACCGCGATTCTTTTGGGCATTTCATTAGTGTTTACACTCTGCCCATTTCTAGCACCTGATTTTGTCTGTTTGAAAGATAAGCTGATGGAATCTCCTGGAATTCACCTTTGGATGCATTCTATTCAAGATGTTTTAAAAAATCTGCATGTCTATCTTCTTTCCTTTAATATTATTTTTTAAATGACCTTCAGATACGGACTTTTTGTACACCACTGCAGGAAGCCAATACTGAGGCTTTAATACAAAATATGAACAGAGTCAGTAATATTCAGATATCTAACACAATCTCAGGACTAGCAGGATGGACAGAACGTAGACACTTAAGGCACAGATGACTAGTTTTCTGAGGCTGAAAATTAAATTTACCATAAAGACTAGAGCTTACCTGTTCTTCTGTGTCACTACATTTACAATCTGAGAGTTTAAGACTGTCACCCCCCAGAGATATTTAGTCAACTGCAAGACTGGCCAGGTAGGATATGTACCCAGTGATGTGGAGGCCTCTCCTGCTTTCACTGGGGTGCAAATGAAAATTGTAGGATTCTCATTCCCTGTCCCGTCCCTAGGGTATTCATGTAACCAGTAAGAGTAATTACAACTGAGCTGTTATTAATGGCAATCTCCTAACTGACCATATTAAATAAGATTAAATAGCTGTGATTTGATTCTGTACCTCGATGTGGCCCAGCCCGTGCTTCTGAGGAAGGACTCTAAAGTAGCGTGCCCCGTGTCAGCACAATGGCATGCAGGCCGCCTAGGCTGCTGCCGACACCTGCACCCATGCCTGCTCCTTCGCACCTTTTCTTCCAGTGCAGGGAGATCTTTCCTTTCCTTTTTAAAAGTGCGTTTAATTGAACTTGTTTCTCTAGGAAATTTCCTTGTATTGGAAAAGGTGACTATGATACTGTCCCTAAGTTTGAAATCTAGACTAAGTTCCCAGAACTCATTTTCCCACCTGTGTAGGGAATTCTAAAGGAATGTTAACTGTTAGTTAAAATGTGCCATCTTACTTTCTCCCTCACTGTTCGTTTCTTAGGTTGGTCACACCTTTGGTAGTAACATATTTTTGCAGATTCTCTTTGATGAGAGTAAGTAGTTAGGGGCGGTATAAGACTATTAATTGCAGGTATAAAATCAGGACTACAAAAACAGTAAAAACAACCTTCTTTTTAAAATATATGTGTTTTTTTGGTGATTGGGGATGGTCCTGTTAGTTTTTACAGAGTGCAGTGGTTGCAGGAACTAGCATTGTTTTTTTAGCATGTACCAGGCACTATGTGGGTGTTTTATATACATTACCTCACCAAATTCTAAAATCCACCCAAACACATACATACAATTACCCCCTGTGTCAGATGAACACATCACACTCGGGGAGGCTGGGCTCATCACCAGGTGAGGGACAGGCCTCCCTGCTCCTCTCAGACCTTCTTCCTCCTTCCTTCTCCTAAACCCCTGTTTACTGCAGCTGGCTTTCCCACATTCATTCCCTTCTCCCCATTTTCTGCTTTCAAACACTATTCTCCTTCCTCACCACCCCGCATCCTGCCATCATCTATGTCGTGCTAGCATCCACCTCTGGCTATCACCTACGGTGTCCTCAGAAAACAGCTGATGCTCTTCTGCTTCCTGGATTCTGTGTTCTCTGAACACCTCCCCAGTTCCAACAACGGTTTCCTCACTGTAACTCAGCCACTCTCCTCTGGGCCCTTATCACTAACAGATACCACACCACCTCTGAAATCTGAATTTTAACCCTGCCATCCCTGATCGTTTTCTTCTCCTTCTAGTTCGCTTGTCCTCGAGACCATTGCTTCTGCCACCTTCACATCATACACTTGCTCTGTCCTAGCTTCAGTTCTCTCCTTGTGTGACAAATGAACCTGTGTTCCAACATTATAACCATTTTCTTGTGAGGGACTCACTATTTGTGCCCCTTTCCTCATTACCCCCACAAAGGGATCCTCATCACACACATGCCATTTCCTGCCCTTCACTCTCGGTCCCACCCCCAGCTCACCTTCCCAAAGACTCTGTACCTGCTAACCCTCTAGCAACATCCATCCTACTCTCTCTACGGGATCGCTGTTATCAGCAAACAGGGCTCCGTTTGGAAACATTCTTCTTGTGGCCTCCACACTCCCTTTGAGCCACCTCATTTCTCTGCAATCATTCACAGCTTCTGAAAAGAGTTGCCCACACACTAATCCACTTTCCTGTCACCTCCCACTCTTTGTCCAACACACTCCCAAATCGACCATGCCCACCACTCCCTGTGGACCGCCTCTTTCGAGGTCATGGACTTCCATGTCAAAGCTAATACACAAACAGCAAACACATTTGGATGTCCCCTCCTTCATGAGGGTTTGTTTGTTTGCCATGCTCCTTTGTTTTCATGGCAGCATAAAACCTATTTCCCTCTTACCTGCCTGTTACTTCCGAACTTTTCTTTCCCCCCAGGGCTCCTCTTCTTCTCCATGACCCTAACTGTTGGCATCTTTAGGGCCTGCCCCGAGGCTACTTGCTTTTTTCTAGGTACACTTTTCCCTCTGGTGACCTCAACATTTCTGGGACTTTAAATATCCTCTCTTTTCTGACAGTTCTTTAATTTATACCTCCACCTTAGACCTCTCCTCTGAGGGACAGGCCTGCATGTCCACACGTCGCCTTTCCTGTGCCTCGGACATTTCACACTTAACATGTTCACAACGGAGCACCAGCCCTTGCCCTCCATGCCTGTCTTTCCCGCCTCAGTAGATGGCACCACCATCCGAAGATCCTGTTGCTCCCACCTGATGACTGTTTCCTTTGTTCCCTGTCCATCATCCACCAGCAAGCCCGAGTCTACCTATAAAATGAGCCTCCAATGGTGCTGGAGCAGTGGCCCTGACGTCAGTCCTGCCTGTGTGCCTTCCTTACAGCACCACCCTCACCCTGGAATTATGTGTTAACCTGTTCATTTTTGCTATGAAAGTATCATGAAAGGAGAGACTGAATCCTGCCTGTTCACTACCGTATTTGCCAGCAGCGCCTTAATGACTATTCACTGAACGAATGAAACTCTAGAAGAAAATGACAGACCCTAGACTTTTATCTTTATGGAGAACATAGGCATTTAAACCAAAAAAGGTGCCTTATAACACTGTGGGATCACCTCTACACATACTCCAACATTCTTAGTGTAATGTCTCTGCAGACTTTTTACCTGGGAGTGCATGAAGAGCGACAAAGACTGGCCACTGTGAATCCCCTGTGAGAACCAAGGCCTGCCCAGGTGCTGGTGCTCCATCTCTCTCACGTGAGAGACAGATCACACCTCTGGAGTCAGGCCTGAACCAAATCTCAGTTCTGGCAAAAGATGTGTCTTCTTGCAAGTTATCTAAACACTCTAAGCCTGTTTCCTCATCTGTCCTTGGAAAGAGGCCATAACTGAGGATTCAAAGATGTCTTACTTGTGAGAGGGTCTTCTGTGGTGCCTGATACCTAACAGATATACACAAAAAGTAGCCAAGAAACCCATCCCAACCTCTCCCATTCCAAAACACAGCACTACATTTGGTAAGAATATAAACAAAAATCTGACGTAGAGCAGATGGCGTTTTTTTTTGGAACTGCCATACTTCAAGCCATTCTCTTTTAGCAGAGAAGGGCAGGAATTAGCTTGGTCTGACACAGTATTGAAGAAGAGCAGAAAGAATACTAGACTTGCCATCAGCTGGTCGGAGTCTGAATACTGACTTTGCCATTTGTACCTTATGGATTTAATCTCATTTGATCTCTTCAGACTTCTTCCCTGGTGTAAAATGGAAGACTCCCAGCACAGTCATGGCCCTCAGGGACAACAAAGAGATGTTCCATAAATCTTAATCTTGGAGATGCAAAAGCTCAGGCAAGGCTGATTAAGAAGTTTGGAGCTGAAGGTCATCAGACCACTAGAAGCAGACAGAAACCCCAGGCTACAGGGTGAAGTCTCTCAAGTGTGGAAAAGATGAACGAAATGTCCCAAACTCCCAAGTACCAGACCTACCATTCTAAGATGCTATTTATAAAGGCAAAATGGCCACTGGACTCTACCTTTCAGATTCATGTTGGTGAAAGTGCTCAGATGCCCAAGGGGAAATAAAATGAGTTTCTCTAGAGCTGCTGAACAGTATTTGTGACATTTCTCATTTCTGTTCTTTTCCTCTTTTTTTTGGTCAAAGCTCCAAGAATGTCAACAATGCTTCCAAACCTAATAGCAGAAATGGCCAGGAGAGAAGGGTATATGCAACAGAAACACATATTGATATTTTGTTTTTATCTGTTGCTCTAGTTTAAATTCCCAAAGGACTGCTGGAACGTACTGTTCCAGAAAGCTTAGAGAAAAAAGCCCACTGGAAATGCAGGAGTCAGAACCTGTTTGCATCTTTACTCTCAAGGCAACTGCATTCTCTCAGAACAGAAAAGCAGGTTTTGTTCACTTTCTCCACCAAAGAAAGTTTTGCTCCATTTCTTAAAACATTTCAAAATTTAAATCCATGATAACTGAAGAATTCAAATACCCAATTTGCCTCTGATTCAACTGTTCAAGACCAGATTTACTGTTGAGAGTACAAATTTCTATTCTTGTAACAGAGTTTTACAGAGAGGCTCATTAGCTTTAATGCAGCTCAGAGTTTAAACAGATAAACAAGATGGGTTTGGGGACTATTTTTCCTTTCCTCAGTTTTAAGACTTGAGGAAAACCTTATCTACTCGTGATTTTAAAAATCAGATGAAGAGATTATCTTCTGCATAATTTATCAGATTTATTCTCCTGAAAATCTTGTTTTTCCTTAAACTGAAAGGAGGAGGTGATGGTAAAGCTTCTGAAGAAAGATGCTATGTTCAGTAGTATAATAAAATTCTTTTCTAGTAACTGACCCATAAATTAAGCTCACATAAGAATCCTCTGAAATGTATTAAAATCCCTCAGTAGGCATAGATTCAATACCTCTCCATCCAGCTGCCTCAACTCAGTCTTAGGGCTCAGGCCTTTCTGACTGGACACTCCGCTGTGAGGGACAGTTAGGAAGAAAGATGGAAATAGGGCTCGTGGCTCTGACCTAAAAGAAACTTAAAACTTATTAACAATGAAATGACAGATATTTGAAAGATACCATCTGGGTCTGGACAAAGATACCATCTGGGTCTGAAGCTAACGCTAGGCTCATGTTTTCAGATATTCTGTACTAGTCTGTTTGCCTACCTTTGTCTCCCAAGCCTTTGATAGCACACACAAAAAAATCCTTAATTAGGAATTAATAGGAATATAGAATTTCTAAGGAGGAAAGTCAGACACTGTTCATAAAATGGAACTAGAGGGCAGAGAATGAGCTCAGATCGAGTTTCCAGAAGAGCATATGGACAAGGTCCCTGGCTCTCTAAAAAAGCCTTATTATCACATAAAGCACTAAAATTCACTACCATAGAGAAAATAAGTTTCCAATCTGTGGACAAAATTCAGCCTCCCAAACCACCCGGTTCTACCTCTCTCCCAATCCATGAAGCAACTATCAGAATAAACTGGTGGGTATCAACAAAGGAAATGAGAATGATCACCTCCATTTCATACATTGGGGGCCCAAGGATGTCTTTCAGAGCATGGAAATCAATCAAAATCGGCATTTCGGGTGGTAGGGCTAAGTCCGTAGTGTCATTGATAGATTCAGGTTTTGCATCTTCTAAGATGTGTTCTTTACAACCTAAGAGAGAAAAATGTATTTAGAAATTCTCAGAGATTGGCAGCTTTGCAAATTCATTAGCAGTATGTATCAAACAGAAGCAAAGTAGACTTTAACAGATCAGTCACCTTTATGTATTTATTCAGGCACAAAAATTCACCTTGTGATCTGTAGAACTCAGGCAGAGAATCAGTCTTTCAAGAGCCCCTTGAAGGTGATGTAATGTGCTGTCTTGTTCATTTATTCAAACCTGTTTGTCCTCTACCCCTCGCACTCCATGTAAGCTCCAGGAGGGCACAACCCCGCCTGTCTTCTTTTTAACCATTATATTCTTAAGCCAGGAACAATGCCTGGCTCTGTTCAACTTTAGAAAACAGACACTGAAAGGCCAAATGCAATAGATTATTTTGTATAATTTCGTTAGATCAATGGGACACAAAGTTTCCAATTCCCTCTTCAGAGGAGTTCCATCAGGTGTCCCATTTCCTGATAGGCAGCATGAACTTGGAAATGACAGATCCCAGTATAAGCAATGCTTCTTTTTGTAAACACATAGTTCAACTCCAAGATTATCATTTTCCAATAAAACAAACATCATGGCAGTGCTAGGGTAAGAAAATATGAAGTCTGGTCTGAAATCCCTATAATGAAGGACTATTTCCTTTACCTGCCTAAGAGCCTTGGTTGCTAACAACTTGTCAGAGTACAGACTCATTTTGGTGTGAGCCTAGACAAACAAGGAGCAAGAGCCAACTGACCTATCAGACCACTTTCTACTGGTCTCTGTAATTCCAGTTTGAGGGAAGAAAAATGTTACTTAAGTCTGTAGCCAGAAACCTAAAATGAATAGATGTTTAAAAAATGTATGAGGGGCGCCTGGGTAGATCAGTTGGTTAAGTGTCCAACTTCGGCTCAGGTCATGATCTCACAGCTCTGGAGTTTGAACCCCGCATTGGGCTTGCTGCTGTCAGTGTGGAGCCGGCTTTGGATCCTCTGTCCACTCGCCTCTCTGCCCCTCCCAGCCGGCACTCTCTCCCTCTCTCTCAAAAATAAATAAAACATTAAAAAAGTGTATATAATATTTGACTGTATTCATCCTCATTTCTAGTTTTGCTTTTCTTTTAGCTTTGCCATACATAATTCTTCCAGTTCTTGTACTATCTCATGAAATGTTTTAAGGCATCTTTCTGGAAATGATTACTGTATGTAGTAACACACAACAAACAGTCATTATAAAGTCACCACTGTCTATTTTATTTTTGTTATGATTCTTCCACTCTCATATCTCATGAAGTTAAAAGAACTGTCTCCTTTCCTTCCAAAAGTGATTCCTGAGTATGTTTAACAATATTAGACCCTAATTTTAGACTCTAATGATAACTGGAGACATCCTAGGATGTTCCTAAATGAGTCCCGTGCAGAACAACCTTGCTATGACCTTCACGGTGAATGGCTCTCTCGGTCTGCTCTTCTGCAGGGCCCTACGAGGGCTCCTCTTCAAGACTGAGTCACGAGAGATACAGGACAGAAAGCAGACAAGAGCTCAGCTTTTCTGCCACTTGCTGGCTGTCAGACCGTAGGCCCAGCATTAAACCTTGAGCTACCTATCTCTACAGAATTTAGGAGAAAATCCTCTGTAGATCACAAAGTGAAGCGCACGTGTTGTACCTTACACCAAGTCTGGAGTTACATCTATTCTTATAGTCATTTCTTCATAATGTCATTTCATCTTTCAAAGTTTGGATTCTAGGAAGTCTTCCCTGGTCTTCACAACTTCTCACAGCACTTTTCTGTCTCACTAACTGCAGTGATCACTGGGTTACTCAGCAGCTTGTGGAAATGGGAGGTTTTCTGCCTGCTGCTCCGTGTGCAGCCTGTCTGAGCAGTATCAGTGACGAGGGCGGGAAGGTACTCCAATGGCCAGATGAGCTCCATTAGATCTCAAAGCAGCACAGAAAGCAGGTGTTGCTGCTTAAAATTAATGCACAGAAAGAAAAGCATCACCTGTGTAAGGTTACTGCTGTACCCTAAAAATGAAGGGTTCTGAAACTTCAGCTGACACACAGAAAGAGGCTGCGAGGCCCTTTTGCCTGGTGTGCCGCTGGATGGGCTTTCCTGAGATCTAATTACTGCTGCCAGCCTGGAATTCACGATCACAAGAGGAAGTCATACTGGATGGGTGGAAGCCAATCCACAATTACGTAACCAATGCTTCAGGACATCCAATCCCTTTCCAAGTGGGGTAGTGAACTCAGGGCTTGGAGCATGGAGGGAGTGGCGATGGGGAGAGATATTTCTAACACAACTAGGCCTCGTAAGATAAAAGATGACAATTTATTTCAGGCTTTAGGAACAGCAACTGTGTTATGAAGCATTCAATACACTTAGAACTAATCTGTGCTTGAAAATGCTCCACCATTAGAACGCAAGCCTAGAGAACTAAAACTCAAACCAAAAAGATGGTACTGGCTAATCAGGAATGATAGGCCAGCACTGGATTTTAAGAGTCATCCACTAGGATCTACATGTACTGCAAAGTGAGAGTAAGGAACTACTGAAAATTCAGAGAACTCACACTTCTATTCCTCATTAAAACAAACAGGCAAAACATCATCTCAACAAAGACGCCATTGAAGGCATGAAGCCTGGGTTATAGATGAAAGCCCTGTGTCCTATGCATGAGCTTTCAAGCACTCAGCTCTAGTGTCATGTCCCCTTCCCTGCTCCCGCCAGGGGGATTAGTACCAAGAGAAGACTGTGGCAGGGTCCCAACAGTTCACTACCAGCCTTGCCCCAAGCAAGGTGGGCTTTTTAAGGCAAGGCAAACAGCAACAATAAAAAAAAGTTTAACCTCTGTTGCGTGCCCTGTCCCATGAGCGCTTCCTAACAAATGGCCAACAGTCACATGAAAGAGGACGGTTTCGCCAAGCAGCAAAGAAATGTAAATTATAAAAGCAAGATACCATTTGCTGGCTACCAAATTAAACTAATGAGCACAGAAGTTTAAAAAATGACAAAGATCAGTGTTAAAGAAAGTGAAGAGGTCTTCCCAAACACCGAGCTTATAGAAATATAAAAAGTGATTCAATCTTTCAGAAAAGCCATTTATCAATACACTGAAAGCCTCCCAGACATCCCTACTCTCAGACCTAGTGGTCCAATTTTGCAGAAACCTATCCTTAAGGTCTTAATCAGAGGTGCAGACAAGTGTTGTGTAGGCAACAGTTTAGACAACAAACCTACCTGTGGCAGCACTGGCTATAATTAGATCCAATATAAATACTCAAATTGGGAACATGGTTAAGTAAACTGTGGAACATCTATCCAATAAAATACTATACAGTCATTAAAATTGTATCCCAAGTGTTTTTAAGTAACATGAGAAAATTGTTTTGAAAC